>NC_134362.1:184048873-184268873 GCF_048569485.1 Anomaloglossus baeobatrachus | reverse complement strand
TTTATACATGTATACACACACATATATATATATATATATATACACACACACATAATATATTATATATTTATTGTGTGTGTATATTTTATATAAAATATATAAAAAAATTTACTATAGACATGCATATACAAACAGTGGTCTCCAAAATGAAAAAAAAACAATGTGTTAGTAGTCAAAGCATAAACACGAGGCAAAAAAGCCACATGAGCAGAATTTTTCAAATGAGGACACAGGGATGAAATCACATGACCAATTGCAGAGAAAACTGGGAACATGGAGGTGGAAAACCTCTAAGAATTAAGCATGAGCAAAGACAGAATGACAACCAGAGAGACAAAGTAGTACCCTACGCACGTTTCGCGTAATGCTTCTTCCAGGGGAGACTACAGTTTATATATAGTATAATATATACAGTTTATTTATATAGCGCTATTAATTCCACAGCGCTTTACATACGTTGTATACCTGGGAGCCATTTATTCTTATTCCTTTTCATTTATCTTGGTTGCTTTATGTCCATATTTATGGTGAATGATTTGGTTGCTCCTCTAATTTGGGTTTATATCTCCTATTAGTTTTTCTCCTGTTGTTCCCTGTCCATCTTGTAGCTGGGCTTACTAATAATTGTTATACGCCATGTTGGTGTCCCTGTTTGGACACAATTCCCCTTGTGGAGGTTACAGTTGAAGCTTGGGGACCACTAACTAATGTGGGAATTTCCCCCATCCACAATTCACTTTGACTGCATTAACTCAGAATTGTCCGTTTCTTGGTGTTTCATTTCAGGACAATATCATCTCTTTGGCTGTTGTCCAGGTTCATTTATAACAATTGAATGTTTGTCCTTGTATGTGTGTATATTTAGCGGCATCTAAAATATTTTTTTGTTTTAGGATCAGTTACATCTCTTCTCTATAGCGTATATTATGTAGATGTTACAGCAATGAACTGAATCCTATTATATGCACCATACCTGGATTGGGCAAAAACGGCAAAGGACAGAAGTTTGGACAACTCCCTTTGTTGGGGATATTTTGGATTCTTGCCCCTTTTTCATATATATTTCTCCTTTTATTTGACAAAAGCGCCTTTTTACATATTCCCATCGATCACAGCGAGGTGACGCTCTATTCATATGCAATATTACACTATGGACTGACTTTTTTTTTTTGCAATATTTTAACACTAATTTATCTCGTTAAAGGGAATCATTATCTGAAGGATCCATATTTACCTCCTCAAAAGTCCTGAGAAATGAAGGTTTAATGTACGCCGTCTTTGAACCTCGACGTAGGTTTCGTTAAAAAATGAAGTACCCGCCGTCTTTGAACCTCGACGTAGGTTTCGTTAAAAAATGAAGTATCTGCTTATAATCTGTTTTTGTGTAGGAGATGTAATTTATTAACTTTTTTTATTACTGTATTTTTAATTGTGCAAAAAAAAAAAAATCATAAAAGCAAATAATCATTGCAGTTGTCCATAGAGGTCACCCCAAACCTATGCATTAGGGACCCCCTTGTATGGAGGCCTCCTGATGATGGATCCTGTTCAATGCCCAATTATTTTGCTGCCAGAGGCGGAAATAGGTCCATAAGGGTGATTCGGCGCTCATCTTGCCCATTTCACACCCGGCCGAACAAGAAGGGTGAGCCGCCTCCACCTCCATGACTTCTGCTTAACCACTCGTATGCTGCTTTCAGCCTTTGACAGTGGCATCTAAGCGGTTAGATCTTGGGTGGGCTTGTCAGGTTTTTCTCCCAGTGTCACGATTATGGCGGCCCCCGGTTGGTTCCCTGCTTAAGCCCCTGGCCCCTAACTTTGTAAAAAATAAAGACTCAATCAAACCCTCATATGTACCCCTGGATCCTGGACATAGCAGGTAGTCATTTTAATGATCTTCATGGCTGAATCATTCACTATGCATGGACCTCTACGGACCAGACCGAAATGCGTGGGGCATACTGTCAGAGGATGGGGGGCACTAGTACATTTTGCAGTCATATGTTCCATTATCTGACCGTCTTTGCTTCTTCTACTCGTATCTTTTCCAGTCTTCCGCACACTAGCCAACCATCTTGACACCCAAGATCTATACTAATAATGTCAGAAGGTGACAGAGAAGGGTCCAGGGGATGCACCAATTGGTTTTTGTAGGATCTTTTTGAAAGTCTCAACCTGTCCCTCTTTATTTTTAATGTAAATTCACTTTGCTAGTCACATGTGATTTTTTTTTTTTTTTTTTTCTTTTTTCCCCTCCATGTCTTAAAGTGCACCAGCATGCTATACTGGCACTATCAAGCTGATTCTATACATACCTTTAGTTGTCAGCTCGGATGCATAGGTTTTGAAACACAAGCAAGTAAAGTTTGTAAAATGAGCAGCTTTTTAAATGACAGCAGCTGCCGATCAGCTGATAGCTGGAGTGGGTGTTCATAGTGATTCCCGCCCCCGTCTGTCCGTCCTTCCGTTTTTTATGCTAATTCTATTATAGAATCGTTTTGTTAAGTGGCTAGAAAGACCTGTGCGGATGTCATACCCATGTGACCAGAAGGGGAGGAGCTTCAGCCAACATAGCGGATACTAGGAAGCAACATTTTTCTGTTGGCTGAGGCCCCACCCCTTCTGGTCACATGGGTATGACATCAGCACAGGTCCTTCTAGCCACCTTATTTATGCTAATTCGATTATAGAATCATTTTGCTAAGTGGCTTGAAGGACCTGTGCTGATGTCATACCCATGTGACCAGAAGATGCGGGGCCTCAGCCAACAAAAAAAAATGTTGCTTCCTGGTATCAGCTATGTTGGGTGAGGCCCCCTCCCCTTCTGGTCACATGGGTATGACATCTGCATAGGTCCTTCTAGCCACTGAGTAAAACGATTCTATAATAGAGTTAGCATAAATAACACATAGGCGAGGAACAACAGACAGGCAGGGGGGCAGAAATCACTATGAATACCCACCCCAGCTACCAGCTGATCGGCAGCTGCTGCCATTCAAAAAGCTGTTCATTTTACAATCTTTACTTGTGTTTTTAAAACATTACACCCTAGCTGACAACTAAAGATATGTATAGAATCAGCCTGATAGCGCCAGTATAGCACTGGGTTTAGGTTATATAGAAAAATCCGAGGGATTGGTGCACTTTACATAACGCTTTATGGGCAATAAGTGAGTATGTGTCACTTTAGAGGCTGCAAAAAAATGCCAAAATTCCCTAAAGAAGGGAATTTGTTTTTGACCCTGTGCACAAACCTGAAGTTTTGAACTATAGGGACCAGGAATCCAAGATAAGTTGGGCTACATTGGCCATGACGGGCATTCGCTTGATGCCGCTGCCATAGAAGTGAATGGGGCGGAATGGCGAATCAACGCAGCTGTGACGAGCAGATCTCGAAAAATGATTTTTTTTTTGGCGGTTGTGTAGGTTTTGCAGCACGGCCCCATTCACTTCTATAGTGCTGAAAACTATCAGCGGCTCCTTAGGATCTTTAGTCACGCAATGTCCGTCGTAGCCAAAGCGTTTGGATAGTGGGACGTTCAGTGACCAAATATTTACTGCCTATAAATTGAAAAAAATATATATTTTTTTTTTCATGGGAACATTTTTTTTTCCTTCCTAAGGAATTAACGGCTGCTGTGATAAATGGACCATTTTATACGGAAGTCTTCTGTTGTAAGGTTCTGGTCCTCCGCGGGGAGATCAGGCTTGGGCTGAGTGCACACGTTGCGTTTTGAGTGCAGATTTGTCACAAACCTGCAGGGAATCCTGATGCCAGCAAAGTCAATGAGAATCTGGAGGATTTTTTCCTTGCAGACTAAATCTGCAGCAGGTCAACTAGTTCAGCGTTTTTGCTGCAGATTTCACCCATTCTCATGGACGGGAAAAATCTGCACCAAAACCGCTCATTTTTGTATCTCTTCATGAAGTGTTTATAGCTTCATCCTCTCTCTGTACATATCTAACGTTCCTTGAAGTTGTGAATTTGTTGATGTAAATCCGGTCCCTATTACTCCTTTTTGCCACGGATTGTTTCATTGTAATTTTTCGCATCGAACACTCGGCGGCCGGAGAACTTTCCATCAGGCACGGAGAAAAGAGCGGCGGCCACAGTCAGCTGGCATTGCTTCCAATCAACCGGCATCGTCAAGTCAGCTGGCATTGCACCCAGTCGGCCGGCATCGTCTCCTCTCAGCTGGAATCGCCACCCTGTCGGCCGGCATCACCCCCAGCTGGCTGGCATAGTCTCGTCTCAGCTGGCATTGCCCCCCAACGGCCGGCATCGTCCCCTCTCAGCTGGCATTGCTTCGTCGGCCGGCATCGTCCCCTCTCAGCTGGCATCGCTCCCAGTTGGCTAGCATCACTCAGTTGGCTGGCATCGTCCCCGCTCAGCTGGCATCACCCCCCGACATTGCTCCCAATTGACCGGCATAGTCTCCTCTCAGCTGGCATCGCTCCCAGTCGGCCGGCATAGACCCCTCTCAGCTGGCATTGCCCCCTGTCTGCTGGCATCGCTCTCAGTTGGCTGGCATCACACACACACCCCCCCCCTTTCCCCTGTCTCGGCCGGCATTGCCTGTATGATAAGGATCCTGCCCCGGTATGTGGAGCCGATACGTTAGGAGCATTTTACACGGTGCTTATATATATAAATATCATGTTTTGTATTCTACATTTTTGTATAACGGTACATGTCTCTTGGATGTAATCATTACGCTTCGTGTACGCCTAGCTTTTTTTTTTATTCTCCAATTCTCTTTTTTTTGGAATCGTCTCACCTCGTGTGCCTTTTTCGTATCGATGTGCACTTGTCAATCATCCGATACTTGTGTATTATTGTAAGACTGGATGCGTGTTCCTTCTCGTGTGCTGGTACAATATGGAGACTGGAGTTTCTTTTTTTTTGTAACGTGTAATAAAAGATCAAATACATTTTTGTTTCTCTTCTTTCATCCTCAGGTTCAACCAGTGTCCAGTGGTTTTAATCAGTGCAATACTCAATTTGTCCTGCGGGGGCAGTGCAGGGAGATTGAGCGTTTGCTTCTAGGTTCATCCACAGGCGATTTCTGGGTCCTAGAGCCGGACACTCACCATGTGATTTTTCAGCTGTATTTAATGCATGGATATTGGTTAAATTGTGAACTTTTTTTATTGTACAAAGTTACTCAAGTGCAAAAAATAATAAATTTCATGTACAGTAACACTGATATAAAATTCTCGGCTCTAATAAGGCTTATTACTTACGTCATATCTTATGTTTGCAGCGCGATCTTTCACAAATTTCTGGTTAACTTAATGGGAAGCGCTATGATTGGACGGTGCACAGCACGTTGACCCCCCCCTTCTTTGCTAGGACCGATTCCTGGTCCGAGCATGCACTGCAATGTACGGACCGGCCGCGGGTCTCCTCACCTTTAACCCAACAGTCTTGTAGCCATATATAATGCTGTTGGGTTTAGGTCAGGAAGACCCCACAGTCCATTCCCAGACCAAGAAACAATTTTGGGTTAGCACAGGATTATATGGTGCGGTTCACATGAAAAACAGGAGGTCACAGTATTACGGCCATTTATATGGCTTTCTGAAGGAGTCTATACTTGTACTGTAAAGAATCCTGCAGCCACTTTAATTGCTCCAATAGGATAAAAAGAGTCCAGGGTGGAGTGCATGGTGCCATAAATTAAATCTGTCAGCAGACTTTTGCTATGTAACATGATTTTGGAACTGAGATCCTGAATCCAGCGATACTTTAATTTTGATACAATCCCTGTTTTTTTCTATTCTGCAGACCTGATACTGCTCATAATGCTGAGCCCTGTATAATCCCACCCACACCACTGATTGGCAGCTTTCTGCCAATGAGTGCTGGGGGGCGGGGTTACACATATCAGTTGGACTAGGATGCAGGAGACCCCTTGTCCTGCTGATAAAACACTGATTGTATTGAAACTGAAAAACACAGTCTAGTAAATGACTAGGGTTGCCAACTTTTTTCTGGCCGGTTTATCAAAAAAAAAAAAAAAAATCACAGATGTGTTGGAAAACCATAATAAATCATTGACTATAAATGATAAATGTTTACAGTCCACAATGCCGATATAATCAGAATCAGCTATTTTCATTGTAACAGATTAATTTGCCAGTAATTATCCTTTTAAGTTACAAAAATGACCTATTTTTACGGACAGTCCTGGAATTTTTAGACTGTTGGTAACCCAGTACATGACACATTGCTGGAATCAGGGTCTCAGCCCCTACATCATTCTGCTCTCATTACATAGCAAAAACCTGCTGACTGATTCCCTTTAAATAAGACTCCTCTCTATCCTAAAACTCTGCTATGGCCCCTGTATAAGGATAATAATCACATTGTAGTGATGCTATTAGTCCCTTTCACATAAAAGCCGGAGGGTTCACTGAAGTCCGATCCTTATACTGAGTGGTAATAAAAAAATTGTCCTTTAAAATACAAAATCTGGAAAGATGTACCAAAAAACCTGAAGTTGCTGGGAGTCGTCATCTGCAGGCGATACGCGTCTATATTGTGTGACCGGTCCACAGTCATACGGCTGCTGGACGTCTCCTCTTCACGTTCTTTACATCTCCTCTATTAAAAAAAAATACAAAATTCCTTCCCTCTTCACAGTAATCACATCTGTGGGGTCCAGCGTTCACCACAAATATCCACAGGGGCAGGAAGGAAAACATTTCCACTAGTCATCAGGAGGAAACCATCAATCGGAGTCCGAGTCTGTGTCTTCATCTGAAAGGAGCACAAGAGTCACTGGAATAAGAAGCATCGTACAATGGCAAGAGGATTTGTTTTGTTTTGTTTTTTTTAAAGAATTTGACAATTTCCTTGTTACGGTCTATTGTTATGGACAATCTGGGACCAGTGCTATAATCACATTGTGTTGTCCCTGGAGGCTAGGTATACAAGGATCACAAGACCCGGCCTCAGTGCAGCGTCTCCTGTGCCAACTGAGTCACATATATGCCTATGAGGGAGGATGGAAGCCCTGGTGGCCAGAGAGATCTGACACAAAAATCCGGCTTCCCTGCGGTGACCGACAGGAGCCGGATCGCCGGTGACAGCCACTAAATTCTCCTAACGGCTCTCATTGGGCGTAAAACTCCAGAGTTCAGGGGACGAAACCCCGCCCACCCACGGCTAAACCCTGACACTTACAACGGACCAATTAGATTGAGTGGGCGGGGTTTAGCCGTGGGTGGGCGGGGTTTCAGCGGCGTTACTATCATCTTAAATATGTGTTCGCCTGGGGTGAACATATATTTACTAGGAGCCAAGAACGAGCCGGCTCTTTTTGGTGGGCGGAACCATGGGAACCAGATCACCAAGAAGAGCCGGACTGCCCATCACTAGTGCCAACTCAGTCACATATATGCCTATGAGGGAGGACAGGAGCCCTGGTGGCCAGAGAGGAGCCCTGGTGGCCAGAGAGGAGCCCTGGTGGCCAGAGAGGAGCCCTGGTGGCCAGACAGGAGCCCTGGTGGCCAGACAGGAGCCCTGGTGGCCAGACAGGAGCCCTGGTGGCCAGACAGGAGCCCTGGTGGCCAGACAGGAGCCCTGGTGGCCAGACAGGAGCCCTGGTATACAAGGATCACAAGACCCGGCCTGAGCGCAGTGTCTCCTGTGCCAACTGAGTCACATATATGCCTATGAGGGAGGATGGGAGCCCTGGTGGCCAGAGAGGAGCCCTGGTGGCCAGACAGGAGCCCTGGTGGCCAGACAGGAGCCCTGGTGGCCAGACAGGAGCCCTGGTGGCCAGACAGGAGCCCTGGTGGCCAGACAGGAGCCCTGGTGGCCAGACAGGAGCCCTGGTGGCCAGAGAGGAGCCCTGGTGGCCAGAGAGGAGCCCTGGTAAACAAGGATCATAAGACCTGGCCTGAGCGCAGCGTCTCCTGTGCCAACTGAGTCACATATATGCCTATGAGGGAGGATGGGAGCCCTGGTGGCCAGAGAGGAGCCCTGGTGGCCAGACAGGAGCCCTGGTGGCCAGACAGGAGCCCTGGTGGCCAGACAGGAGCCCTGGTAAACAAGGATCATAAGACCTGGCCTGAGCGCAGCGTCTCCTGTGCCAACTGAGTCACATATATGCCTATGAGGGAGGATGGGAGCCCTGGTGGCCAGACAGGAGCCCTGGTACACAAGGATCACAAGACCCGGCCTGAGTGAAGGGTTTCTTGTACTGACTATCTTACATATATGCCTATGAGGGAGGCCAAGAGCCCTGGTGGCCAGGCGTGGAATTTCAATCCCAGCATGGACCACGTTTCACGTTTCAGATGCCTTCACACACTTTCGATTCTGTTGCGGAACGTTTTGCAACTTTTCCGTTCATCTGAATCAAACCCAGTTCAGAATACCGGAACGGATTTTCAGTTGCAGGAATTTCTGCGACAAAATCTGCAGCATGAGAATTCGGGCCAGAGACTGCATGATATTCAGGCTGCTTTTATCTAGAAACAGCGCCCCCCTTGTCAATAGGTTTTGTCTTGTATTGCAGCTGAAATATAACCAAGCTGCAATAGGAAAAAGAAAAAAAAAAAAGATTCATTAATATAACATTTAATTTCTGAACCCCCTTCTATTCCTTCCTCTCGTGTCTACTACGGATCACGTCATCCTCCGTCGTTCTCTGCCAGGAAAGGTTAATAGTGGCTGCCGCTCTCGTACTACCGTACGTGGGCCGCACGGGGCAGGGATGACCGCTGATATAATTGAATCCTTCCTGTTTTGCTCTGCATAATCTGCTTCATTTCAGCACCGCACCCCACCCCCCCCCCCCACTGTCTGATCAGACCCCGGCAGCCGCTTACATCCGGTGACTAATTAAATATATGCGAGAGGCCACAGAAAAACCATCTCCGGGAAAAGATCATCAAGGAGGTCACACAAGAAATATCTGTGCCTTCCATAACATATTTCCGGACACTTTCCGACCAGATGAAGCCGGAGGCGTCTTGTGTCCTTTCTCCAAAGCTCATGATAAAGGCACCCATTGATCGTAGGATTTAGACTTCACGGGACAGTAGTCCAATGGCCACATCAGTAGTCCGTGGCTGCTGGACCATAGCTCCTACCTGCCGGCGTCCATGCCATAGGTTGCCTAAATATTGTCCTTGTCCATCGAGGAATCTGTAGGACATCATCCAGACATGTCTCCAAGAAGGCCCTTACCTGGACTCCAGCTCATCTCACGTACGTACCTTCATCTGATTTCCGTCGCGGAGGTTCTTCATCGGCAGAATCTCCCTTCTTTAAGAATTCGATCAGGTCGTTAAAGATAATGTAGAAGTCAAACGCGTAGACGATGGTTGCAATGAAGCCAAGCACCTGGGATGTAAGAGGAGCAGAACAGGTCAATGTAGAGTCATGCTCGAGCCATAAAATTGAAGAAACTGATGGATTCCTGGGGTTCCCACCTATGAATCCGGAGAATGGGGCTCTAGAGGTTGAGCAAAAGTTCCACCTCTCAATTCATTGTCACCTCTATGGGATTCCAGGAAAAAGTCGAGTGCTGAGCTCACATGTCTCATCAGTCCTATAGACAATGAATGGAACAGGTGCGCTTGCCCAATCTCTGGATACCTAGGGTTCAACATAATGGATCCCCTTGAGAAACAATTTATGTAATACAGATGTCTGTGAAACATGGTCCGTGTACAGACCATGATCTACTGCGGCCCTCCAGACCCAAATGCAGCAGCAAGATGGGGGTCCGGAGACCCACGGCCAGTCCGGACATCAGCCTTATAGGCATATATTGAGCTGGGGGGGGGTCTGGAGACCCACGGAAAGCCCTGACATCAGCCTTATAGGCATATATTGAGCTGGGGGGGGTCCGGAGACCCACGGAAAGCCCTGACATCAGCCTTATAGGCATATATTGAGCTGGGGGGGGTCCGGAGACCCACGGCAAGCCCTGACATCAGCCTTATAGGAATATATTGAGCTGGGGGGGTCCAAATACCCACGGCCAGTCTGGACATCAGCCTTATAGGCATATATTGAGCTGGAGGGTCCAGAGACCCACGGCCAGTCCGGACAGCAGCCTTATGGGCATATATTGAGCTGGGGGGGTCCGTCCAAAGACCCACAGCAAGCCCCGACATCATATATTGAACTTGGAGGGTCCAGAGACCCACGGCCAGTCTGGACATCTGCCTTATAGGCATATATTGAGCTGGGGGGTCCAAAGACCCACGGCAAGCCCCGACATCATATATTGAGCTTGGAGGGTCCAGAGACCCACGGCCAGTCTGGACATCAGCCTTATAGGCATATATTGAGCTGGGGGGGGGCCCCAAATACCCACGGCCAGTCTGGACATCAGCCTTTTAGGCATATATTGAGCTGGAGGGTCCAAAGACCCACGGCCAGTCCGGACATCA
This sequence comes from Anomaloglossus baeobatrachus, assembly GCF_048569485.1. Classification (NCBI taxonomy): domain Eukaryota; kingdom Metazoa; phylum Chordata; class Amphibia; order Anura; family Aromobatidae; genus Anomaloglossus; species Anomaloglossus baeobatrachus. The sequence continues at coordinate 184,258,457 of NC_134362.1, read as the reverse complement.
GCCTTATATGCATATATTGAGCTGGTAGGTCCAGAGACCCACGGCCAGTCCGGACAGCAGCCTTATGGGTATATATTGAGCTGGTAGGTCCAGAGACCCACGGCCAGTCCGGACATCAGCCTTATAGGCACATATTAAGCTGGTAGGTCCAGAGACCCACGGCCAGTCTGGACATCAGCCTTATAGGCATATATTGAGTTGGGGGGGTCCAAATACCCACGGCCAGTCTGGACATCAGCCTTATAGGCATATATTGAGCTGGAGGGTCCAGAGACCCACGGCCAGTCCGGACATCAGCCTTATAGGCATATATTGAGCTGGAGGGTCCAGAGACCCACGGCCAGTCCGGACAGCAGCCTTATAGGCATATATTGAGCTGGGGGGGGGGTCCAAAGACCCACAGCAAGCCCCGACATCATATATTGAGCTTGGAGGGTCCAGAGACCCACGGCCAGTCTGGACATCAGCCTTATAGGCATATATTGAGCTGGGGGGGGTCCAAATACCCACGGCCAGTCTGGACATCAGCCTTTTAGGCATATATATTGAGCTGGGGGGTCCAAAGACCCACGGCAAGCCCCGACATCATATATTGAGCTTGGAGGGTCCAGAGACCCACGGACAGTCTGGACATCAGCCTTATAGGCATATATTGAGCTGGGGGGGTCCAAAGACCCACAGCAAGCCCCGACATCATATATTGAGCTTGGAGGGTCCAGAGACCCACGGCCAGTCTGGACATCAGCCTTATAGGCATATATTGAGCTGGGGGGGGTCCAAATACCCACGGCCAGTCTGGACACCAGCCTTTTAGGCATATATTGAGCTGGGGGGTCCAGAGACCCACGGCCAGTCCGGACATCAGCCTTATATGCATATATTGAGCTGGTAGGTCCAGAGACCCACGGCCAGTCCGGACATCAGCCTTATATGCATATATTGAGCTGGGGGGGTGCAGAGACCCACAGCGAGCCAGGACATCATGCTTTGTACAAGGACCGTGTTACACTGACGTGTGAATTGGGCCTTAATTCTCGGCTAGGAGATCACTTTGCCATGGGGAGAGCGGAGTAAGCAGCTACCAGACATCTTGGAGTAGCTTTTCTCCTGAGAAAAGCATTAGCATATCCTTTATTCCCCCCAACATCATGTTGGCTGTCCCCCATATACATTTCTCAGCCAGTTTTAATGGAATTGGTCAACTTTAATCTCTAGTTTTGATAACCCGTAACCCCCACATTTCATAAAGAGCAAAACTGAACTATATACTAGACCCTTTAAGAGTGTAATATGGAGAATAGAGAACTCACCGCAGCAGCTTTCGATGCTCCACAGGAATATTTGGACACGGCCACGAGCGATATCACAAAATATATGATGGCGGCAGAGACGCAGCGGATGAAGTCCTAGCAGAGACAGAGAGCCACGTGAGCGGGGGGCACGGGGTGAGGTTAATGCACCGTAATCCAAACATACAATGGAGCCATGAATCACCGGCCTCGAGATCTGTCACAAGGTAACAGTAATATTTAGTCTGGATGGATCTCTTCACCATCCCCCCCTCCCCAACTGACAAAGACAAAGCGGTGAAGACAATCCAGGCCCGCGAGTCCGGGGATCTGATGTGCAGATTTATTTTATCCCGTACACACGAGATGGCGGGGGACGAGACTATTCTGGCAGCGGCTTGTCTCCCCTAAAAACAAGGCGGCTTCACTCCCCTAATATCATCTATCGGGTGGAGTCGGGAGCCCCCTATACAGATCACATGGCCAACTCACCTAATGTGTCTGAGGGTCTACAATTAATAATGCTGAACCCAAAATAAACACTAATCTGATCCTCCTTCAGTTTCTGACTCCAGAGGAGACGTCAGCACTTCCACCTCCAAAACTGCTGTAACACTCGCTTTACATTATTATTATTTATTTATTTTTTTCAGAAAATGATGGTTAATGGAAATTTCTAGTAAACTTTGCATATTAGTTACTTAAAACAACAATGATTTACTGGACGTCAGGGAACAGAAAGTCTTTAAAGGGTTGACCACTGTGTTATTATTTCAAAACGTGCACATGGTGGTCTTAAAGGATTTTTATGGTTTCAGTACACCCCCCCCCCCACACACACACACACACACACACACACACACACACACACACACAGTACAATACCCTCACAGCACATTCCCCCCACACACAGTACGAGGTCCCCACAGTACATTCCCCCCCACACACAGTATGATATCCCCACAGCACATTCCCCCCACACACAGTATGATATCCCCACAGCACATTCCCCCCACACAGTATAATGTCCCCACAGTACATTCCCCCCACACACAGTACGAGGTCCCCACAGTACATTCCCCCCCACACACAGTATAATGTCCCCACAGTACATTCCCCCCCACACACAGTATGATGTCCCCACAGTACATTCCCCCCCACACACAGTATGATGTCCCCACAGCACATTCCCCCCACACACAGTACGAGGTCCCCACAGTACATTCCCCCCACACACAGTACGATGTCTCCACAGTACATTCCCCCCACACACAGTATGATGTTTCAACAGTACATTCCCCCCACACACAGTATGATGTCCCCACAGCACATTCCCCCCACACAGTATAATGTCCTCACAGCACATTCCCCCCACACAGTATAATGTCCTCACAGCACATTCCCCCCACACAGTATAATGCCCCCACAGTACATTCCCCCCACACACAGTATGATGTCCCCACAGCACATCCCCCCCACACACAGTATGATGTCCCCACAGCACATCCCCCCCCACACACAGTATGATGTCCCCACAGTACATTCCCCACACACACAGTATGATATCCCCACAGCACATTCCCCCCACACACAGTATGATATCCCAACAGCACATTCCCCCCACACAGTATAATGTCCCCACAGCACATTCCCCCCACACACAGTACGAGGTCCCCACAGTACATTCCCCCCCACACACAGTATGATATCCCCACAGCACATTCCCCCCACACACAGTATGATATCCCAACAGCACATTCCCCCCACACAGTATAATGTCCCCACAGCACATTCCCCCCACACACAGTACGAGGTCCCCACAGTACATTCCCCCCCACACACAGTATAATGTCCCCACAGTACATTCCCCCCACACACAGTATAATGTCCCCACAGCACATTCCCCCCACACACAGTATAATGTCCCCACAGCACATTCCCCCCACACACAGTATAATGTCCCCACAGCACATTCCCCCCACACACAGTATAATGTCCCCACAGCACATTCCCCCCACACACAGTATAATGTCCCCACAGCACATTCCCCCCACACACAGTATGATGTCCCCACAGCACATTCCCCACACACACAGTACGAGGTCCCCACAGTACATTCCCCCCACACACAGTACGAGGTCCCCACAGTACATTCCCCCCACACACAGTACGATGTCTCCACAGTACATTCCCCCCACACACAGTATGATGTTTCAACAGTACATTCCCCCCACACACAGTATGATGTCCCCACAGCACATTCCCCTCACACAGTATAATGTCCTCACAGCACATTCCCCCCACACAGTATAATGCCCCCACAGTACATTCCCCCCACACACAGTATGATGTCCCCACAGCACATCCCCCCCCACACACAGTATGATGTCCCCACAGCACATCCCCCCCACACACAGTATGATGTCCCCACAGTACATTCCCCACACACACAGTATGATATCCCCACAGCACATTCCCCCCACACACAGTATGATATCCCCACAGCACATTCCCCCCACACAGTATAATGTCCCCACAGTACATTCCCCCCACACACAGTACGAGGTCCCCACAGTACATTCCCCCCCACACACAGTATAATGTCCCCACAGTACATTCCCCACACACACACAGTATGATATCCCCACAGCACATTCCCCCCACACACAGTATGATATCCCCACAGCACATTCCCCACACACAGTATAATGTCCCCACAGCACATTCCCCCCACACACAGTACGAGGTCCCCACAGTACATTCCCCCCCACACACAGTATAATGTCCCCACAGTACATTCCCCCCCACACACAGTATAATGTCCCCACAGCACATTCCCCCCACACACAGTATAATGTCCCCACAGCACATTCCCCCCACACACAGTATAATGTCCCCACAGCACATTCCCCCCACACACAGTATAATGTCCCCACAGCACATTCCCCCCACACACAGTATAATGTCCCCACAGCACATTCCCCCCACACACAGTACGATGTCCCCACAGCACATTCCCCCCACACACAGTACGATGTCTCCACAGTACATTCCCCCCACACACAGTACGATGTCTCCACAGTACATTCCCCCCACACACAGTATGATGTTTCAACAGTACATTCCCCCCACACACAGTATGATGTCCCCACAGCACATTCCCCCCACACAGTATAATGTCCTCACAGCACATTCCCCCCACACAGTATAATGTCCCCACAGTACATTCCCCCCACACACAGTATGATGTCCCCACAGCACATCCCCCCTCACACACAGTATGACGTCACCACAATACATTCCCCCCCACACACAGTATGATGTCCCCCAAACAACTTGCTTCACACTTCGTGCTCTAATGACTGAGCTCATCTCTGCTGTTCTGTAGATCTTCAGTTTGTACATAGACAGAATGCTGAAGCAAGGACTTTTTGGCTCCTTGCTGCACTTTAAATGCTCAACTGTGTGTGGTGTCCATATGACACAGATGCAATTGAGAATTTGAATCTTTCCCATGACGTCCTTGGGCAGTGTCTCAAATTCGAGACTGTCCCACTGGAGCTGGGAAGGCTGGGCAGTATGCTTTTGGATAACGCCACATAATATTGCATCGCGGGAAAGACTATTCTCCTTATGGAGACCTGACAAACCTAGAAGTCCCCTCACTGGCAGCCAGACTGGTTTGTCAGGTCTCCATAAGGAGAATAGTCTTCCCCATGGTCCCCACATAGCTTTTCATAAACCAGATCAGATACCCACACTTTACACTGACGAGGGGCAATCACCTCGAAACACAGTGTCTGCAAATTGGGATTCTGATCTGGTATAAATCCTAAGTCTTATGAAAATGCTTGTTTAAAAAGACACTTTTGACTTTTAGGATTGCTACTTCCAATAGGTGGCGCTAGAGTTTGTCTCCTTCCTCACTGGAGGGATAATTTGGACAATATTGCATGACATATGTGATAAAATATATGCAATATATTTGTGAACCTTGCTCGGGGACAACACGTGTGACTATTTTGAAATTTCATACCTCTTGCCATCGCCTGGAGGAAAAAAAAAAACAAAAAAACAAAACAAAAACTAAAGAAATGCAACATGTTATAGTCAGAGCTGCACTAATCGTCACCAGACGTGGAGGGGGAAGCAGAGCCGCAGTATGGAAAGTCCCCAGATGTAGGGCACTTACCAGCAGCGGCCAGAAAACTCCTTTCAGCTGTTCATTTAGTTTTGTGGAATAGGCAAAGAATGTGAAGAGAGCCCAGAGGAATTCTATGAGCGGAACAGTCATGAGAGCCACGGCCGTCGAGGCCACGTAACAGATGAATGTGATCAAGGACACCACCTGCGAAGGAAATGGAAAAAGAGATCAATCAACATGGGAAATGCAGAAGCGGGCGACATATATACCACAAATGTGTGATAAAACAAGAGTCAGAGCACTGCTGATGAGGGGGCGGCAGGGTGATGAGGACGGTGGGCTTTTTAGAACAGGTTTCTCCCGTGCTTCCTCAATATTCTGGAATTTGCTACCCTAAAATGAGGCTCTAACCAGATTGCTTTTGAGAGTCAGGATGATGTTAGAGCCTCATTTTAGGGTAGCAAATTCCAGAAGATTGAGGAAGCATGGAAGAAACCCTGGCGGTAAAGCTGAGTGGAGAAGGTCTTGTGAGGATTGGGGAGAGAAGTATGGAGGGGACAGGTCATGGATGGCCTGGTATTATCGCTTATGTCTTATGTACGCAATGGATGGAGTAACAAGAGGCGAAATGGGAACATTACGTAGAACACAAGGGGTAGCGGTGGTTTCCTGCATTGTGACCCCCTCAAAAACCATGGTTCCAAATGGCTTTTTTAGGGACCAAAAAGACACCCAAGTACAAGGCTTTTATTTTTCATGACGACCACATAGAGGATGCGATCATCTCAGTATCACGAAGATCGAAAAATTGCCCAGAAGAGATGATCGCCACCATAAGTTATTCTATACATGCGATGGTTAAATGAGCGGAAATGAGGGTGGGCGGCAGTGCTCGATGTGTGACCCCGGATTCACGGGCTGCGTTATGTCAGATCCACCCTCCCAGATCATCCATAACGTCATCCACAACTCAACATTTCTGCTGCCGCTCCCCACAAATCTGATCATCCCACAGCGGTCACCCAGCTTTCCCAGAAAGCAGCAGATTTTGTCGTTGCATGCCGCCCCCTGACCTCATGCCCCACCATCCTGGGCAGGGTGCGGACATTCATTATCTAATACCCCCCCCCAGGGTCTTGTACAGAGGATGCCTTCTCCATCTGGACTGGAGGGAGTAAACTCCTGGGGACACATGATGATTGCATTAAGTGGCTGCGGAAGAATAATGAGATTACAGATCAGAGATAAGACGGCATCACATGGGGCGCTTATATCAACTGCACAACACTTGGAGGAGCAGTGTCTATAGAGACTGTGTCCTCTATGCTCTAGATTTGATAAATCTGCCCCAAAAATCACAAAAGCCGCACAACACAACGAGTATTATGCATGGGTGCACTACTAATTATATAAGATATACACAATACCCACCGGGCAGCAACAGCTGAACTAGCCCTATATACAGCACGAGCCCCCCACACAGGCCCCCTATATACGGCGTGAGCCCCCACACAGGCCCCCTATATACGGCGTGAGCCCCCACACAGGCCCCCTATATACGGCGCGAGCCCCCACACAGGCCCCCTATATACGGCGCGAGCCCCCACACAGGCCCCCTATATACGGCGTGAGCCCCCACACAGGTCCCCTCTATACGGCGTGAGCCCCCACACAGGCCCCCTATATACGGCGTGAGCCCCCACACAGGCCCCCTATATACGGCGTGAGACCCCACACAGGCCCCCTATATACGGCGTGAGCCCCCACACAGGCCCCCTATATACAGCGCGAGCCCCCACACAGGCCCCCTATATACAGCACGAGCCCCCACACAGGCCCCCTATATACAGCGTGAGCCCCCACACAGGCCCCCTATATACAGCACGAGCCCCCACACAGGCCCCCTATATACAGCGTGAGCACCCACACAGGCCCCCTATATACAGCGCGAGCCCCCACACAGGCCCCCTATATACAGCGCGAGCCCCCACACAGGCCCCCTATATACGGCGCGAGCCCCCACACAGGCCCCCTATATACGGCGCGAGCCCCCACACAGGCCCCCTATATACGGCGTGAGCCCCCACACAGGTCCCCTCTATACGGCGTGAGCCCCCACACAGGCCCCCTATATACGGCGTGAGCCCCCACACAGGTCCCCTATATACGGCGTGAGCCCCCACACAGGTCCCCTCTATACGGCGTGAGCCCCCACACAGGCCCCCTATATACGGCGTGAGCCCCCACACAGGCCCCCTATATACAGCATGAGCCCCCACACAGGCCCCCTATATACAGCGTGAGCCCCCACACAGGCCCCCTATATACAGCGTGAGCCCCCACACAGGCCCCCTATATACAGCACGAGCCCCCACACAGGCCCCCTATATACAGCGTGAGCACCCACACAGGCCCCCTATATACAGCGCGAGCCCCCACACAGGCCCCCTATATACGGCGCGAGCCCCCACACAGGCCCCCTATATACGGCGCGAGCCCCCACACAGGCCCCCTATATACAGCGTGAGCCCCCACACAGGCCCCCTATATACAGCATGAGCCCCCACACAGGCCCCCTATATACAGCATGAGCCCCCACACAGGCCCCCTATATACAGCATGAGCCCCCACACAGGCCCCGTATATACAGCATGAGCCCCCACACAGGCCCCCTATATACGGCGCGAGCCCCCACACAGGCCCCCTATATACAGCATGAGCCCCCACACAGGCCCCGTATATACAGCATGAGCCCCCACACAGGCCCCCTATATACAGCATCAGGCCTATACAGCCTCCTACGTACAGTAAGAGCCTCCACACAATCCCCCTATGTACAGTATGAGTCACCTCATAGCCCGCTATATGAAGTATGAGCCCCCACACAGGCCCTCTATATACAGCATCAGCCCTTATATACAGTATGAGCCGCAACATAGTCCCACACATTCTCCTAATATATAGTAAAGCCCCAACACAGTCTCCTTATACACTTTTTGACCCCTGACCTAGCCTCTTTATATACAGTATGAGCCCTAAAATAAACTCCTTCTGCAGAGTAAGACCCCCACATAGCCCTCTAAATACAGTATGAGCGCCAATATACAGTATGAGCATACCTCCCAACCATCCCGGATTCTGCGGGACTTGCACGATTTATCAGGGCTGTCCCGCACTCCCGCGGCTCACAGCTGATGTCCCGGCTCCTCCCCTCAGTGAAGTGAATAAATTAAATTAAATTATCATCGGCTCTGGATTTTCAGGGCGGCCAGGACTTGAACTCGTGGAACTGTGAGTTCATTGTTTCAAAGGCAGCAGCTCTAACCACTGAGCTACTGCCTGTATTGAAAGCAATGGGAAGATTTTGTTATCTTGACCTCTATACTGCAGGTGAGACACCAGAAGCAGATTATTCAGCTGCAAAGAGGGATGGATGAATGGAGAGATAGAGGGAGGGATGGATGGATGATAGAGGGATGAATGGAGGGATAGAGGGAGGGATGGATGGATGATAGAGGGATGAATGGAGGGATAGAGGGAGGGAGGGATGGATGCATGGATGATAGAGGGATGAATAGAGGGATGGATGGATGGATGGATGATAGAGGGATGAATGGAGGGATAGAGGGAGGGATGGATGGATGATAGAGGGATGAATGGAGGGATAGAGGGAGGGATGAATGGAGGGATAGAGGCAGGGATGGATAGATGATAGAGGGATGAATGGAGGGATAGAGGGATGAAAGGAGGGATAGAGGGAGGGATGGATGGATGATAGAGGGATGAATGGAGAGATAGAGGGAGGGATGGATGATAGAGAGATGAATGGAGGGATGAATGGAGGGATAGAAGGAGGGATGAATGGAGGGATAGAGGGATGAAAGGAGGGATAGAGGGAGGGATGGATGGATGATAGAGGGATGAATGGAGGGATGAATGGAGGGATAGAAGGATGGAGGGATAGAGGGATGAATGGAGGGATAGAGGGAGGGATGAATGGAGGGATAGAGGCAGGGATGGATGGATGATAGAGGGATGAATTGAGGGATGAATGGAGGGATAGAGGGAGGAATGGATGGATGATAGAGGGATGAATTGAGGGATGAATGGAGGGATAGAGGGATGAATGGAGGGATAGAGGGAGGGATGAATGGAGGGATAGAGGCAGGGATAGATGGAGGGATAGAGGCAGGGATGGATGGATGATAGAGGGATGAATGGAGGGATGAATGGAGGGATAGAAGGAGGGATGAATGGAGGGATAGAGGGATGAAAGGAGGGATAGAGGGAGGGATGGATGGATGATAGAGGGATGAATGGAGGGATGAATGGAGGGATAGAAGGATGGAGGGATAGAGGGATGAATGGAGGGATAGAGGGAGGGATGAATGGAGGGATAGAGGCAGGGATGGATGGATGATAGAGGGATGAATTGAGGGATGAATGGAGGGATAGAGGGAGGAATGGATGGATGATAGAGGGATGAATTGAGGGATGAATGGAGGGATAGAGGGATGAATGGAGGGATAGAGGGAGGGATGAATGGAGGGATAGAGGCAGGGATGGATGGATGATAGAGGGATGAATGGAGGGATGAATGGAGGGATAGAAGGAGGGATGAATGGAGGGATAGAGGGATGAATGGAGGGATAGAGGGAGGGATAGAGGGAGGGATGGATGGATGATAGAGGGATGAATGGAGGGATAGAGGCAGGGATGGATGGATGATAGAGGGATGAATGGAGGGATAGAGGCAGGGATGGATGGATGATAGAGGGATGAATGGAGGGATACAGGGAGGGATGAATGGAGGGATAGAGGCAGGGATGGATGGATGATAGAGGGATGAATGGAGGGATAGAGGGAGGGATGAATGGAGGGATAGAGGCAGGGATAGATGGATGATAGAGGGATGAATGGAGGGATGAATGGAGGGATAGAGGGAGGGATGGATGGATGATAGAGGGATGAATGGAGGGATAGAAGGATGGAGGGATAGAGGCATGAATGGAGGGATAGAGGGAGGGATGAATGGAGGGATAGAGGGATGAATGGAGGGATAGAGGCAGGGATGGATGGATGATAGAGGGATGAATTGAGGGATGAATGGAGGGAGAGGGAGGGATGGATGGATGATAGAGGGATGAATGGAGGGATGAATGGAGGGATAGAAGGAGGGATGAATGTAGGGATAGAGGGATGAAAGGAGGGATAGAGGGAGGGATGAATGGATGATAGAGGGATGAATGAAGGGATGAATGGAGGGATAGAGGGAGGGATGGATGGATGATAGAGGGATGAATGGAGGGATAGAAGGAGGGATGAATGGAGGGATAGAGGGATGAATGGAGGGATAGAGGGAGGGATGAATGGAGGGATTGAGGGAGGAATGGATGGATGATAGAGAGATGAATGGAGGGATGAATGGAGGGATAGAAGGAGGGATGAATGGAGGGATAGAGGGATGAAAGGAGGGATAGAGGGAGGGATGAATGGATGATAGAGGGATGAATGAAGGGATGAATGGAGGGATAGAGGGAGGGATGGATGGATGATAGAGGGATGAATGGAGGGATAGAAGGAGGGATGAATGGAGGGATAGAGGGATGAAAGGAGGGATAGAGGGAGGGATGGATGGATGATAGAGGGATGAATGGAGGGATAGAAGGATGGAGGGATAGAGGGATGAATGGAGGGATAGAGGGAGGGATGAATGGAGGGATAGAGGCAGGGATGGATGGATGATAGAGGGATGAATTGAGGGATGAATGGAGGGATAGATGGATGGATGGATGGATGATAGAGGGATGAATGGAGGGATAGAAGGAGGGATGAATGGAGGGATAGAGGGATGAATGGAGGGATAGAGGCAGGGATGGATGGATGATAGAGGGATGAATTGAGGGATGAATGGAGGGATAGAGGGAGGAATGGATGGATGATAGAGGGATGAATGGAGGGATAGAAGGAGGGATGAATGGAGGGATAGAGGGATGAAAGGAGGGATAGAGGGAGGGATGAATGGATGATAGAGGGATGAATGGAGGGATAGAGGGAGGGATGGATGGATGATAGAGGGATGAATGGAGGGATGAATGGAGGGATAGAAGGAGGGATGAATGGAGGGATAGAGGGATGAAAGGAGGGATAGAGGGAGGGATGGATGGATGATAGAGGGATGAATGGAGGGATAGAGGGAGGGATGGATGCATGGATGATAGAGGGATGAATGGAGGGATAGAGGGATGGATGGATGGATGATAGAGGGATGAATGGAGGGATAGAGGGAGGGATAGAGGGAGGGATGGATGGATGATAGAGGGATGAATGGAGGGATAGAGGGAGGGATGAATGGAGGGATAGAGGGAGGGATGGATGGATGATAGAGGGATGAATGGAGGGATGAATGGAGGGATAGAGGGAGGGATGGATGGATGAATGGAGGGATGAATGGAGGGATAGAGGGATGAATGGAGAGATAGAGGGAGGGATAGAGGGAGGGATGGATGATAGTGGGATGGATGGATGATAGAGGGATGGATGATAGAGGGATATATAGATACACGACAGATAATAGATAGATAGAGATAGAATCATAGATAGATAGAGGGATAGAATCATAGATAGCTAGATAGATAGATAGATAGATAGATAGAGAGATAGAATCATAGATAGATAGATAGAGAGATAGAATCATAGATAGATAGATAGAGGGATAGATAGATAGATAGATAGATAGAGGGATAGAGATAGATAGATAGATAGATAGATACTGTATCTCAATGTTGGTGAAAGAGTCAGATTCATTTGTTCCCATAAAACTACTATAAAGAAATGAGGAAAAAAATACAAATACAATTTTTTTTTTTTTTTTATCTTCACCACCTTGGATTCAAACCAGCAACGTTCAAAACTTGTGTCCAGCAACCTCCTGGCTTTCCTAGCTGCTCTAGCTGTTGAGCCGCTAGGATTGATGATGTCAGAGGGAGGATTTCACATAAATGAACCTACAATGCAGCCTCTTACACAGCAGATTACACAGGACACAGCTACATTGTACAGAGCAGCATCTCTATCGCCTGTATTCTGGAGGGAGAGGAAAAGAGGATTTTTTTTTTTTCTAATAAAGTTACTAAAAATAATAAAAAAAAATAGAATAATGTAATTTTATTGCACTTTTTTATAAAATAATAAACATCACAAATCAGCAAATAACATGGACATATTTGGTGTCCCTGTAATCGTAATGACCTGAACAACACAGCGATCAGGTTATTTATGGGGATCGGTAAATGGCGGGAAAAAAAAGGCGCAATTTATTATTTTTCTTTATTAAAACCCATAAAAAATGTAATAAAAATGGATCACTGAGGCCGTGTTCACACATAGCGTAAATGCGGCATTTTTTCTGCAGGTGTCCGCGCCACGAGTGCAATAACAATGTTCTCTGATTATTGCGTGTTTGCGGTATTTTTTATGCATTGTTCCCCTTATTTGATACATGTTTGTTGCTGATGTGAATCCTGAAGCTTATAAAGAAAGAAACACCAAATCCGCACAGTTCAGCGGCGTCTTTCCACGCACCAGGGGCAGAGATTTCAGGACGTCTCATCCACTTTGCTTGGACAATTAGTCCATATTCACATGTAGTGTAAATGCTGCATTTTTTTCTGCTGTTTCTTTGCACATTTATTCTGCTGTGTGTAATTGTCCAAGTAAAGTGGATGTGATTCCATGAAAAGATGCTGCTGAATTCTGCGGTTTTCGGGGGGGGGGGGTTCTCTGGAGGTTTCTATGTGGAGCTTAAAAAATGCAGGAAAAAGCTTCTCTGTATGATAAAAACACTTAAAAACGCAGATTCACATCTGAACCAAAAAAACAGAGAAGATTGTTATTGTGTAGTTTGGTGCAGACAGAAACAAAAAGAAACAGAATTTATGCAACGTGTGAACACGGATTGATAGGCACAAATAAGCAACATGTCATATAGTGACACATAGAAATATAAAAAAATTCTGACTGCTATAAATATGAATGAACAGTCCGGGGCATCTGCTGAATGACCCTTACTGCTAAATGGGTGTGGCTAGGGGTGTGGCTAGGGGCGTGGCCAAAATTTGCCGCGGCGCGCTGCGCGCGCCGCATACTTTGTCCCTCTTTCCTTTCTTGAAAAGTTGGGAGGTATGAGTATGAGATCTCAAATACCCCTCTATAGTGTATTAGCCCCCTATATACAGTCTGAGCCCCCACATGGATTCCTCATACACAGTATGAGCTCTGTATATAGTATGAGCCCGCACAGTCCCTGTATACAGATAACAGCGATATCAGGTCGCTGAAAGAAAGAAAGGATGCAAGAAATGGACATACGGATCATCTGAATGCAATGCTTTCCGCAGGATCGGTGGTTATATAATGAGTATAGGCTCCTCCTATATCGTGATGGCGATATAAGGATTGGTCAGATGAATGTCAACATGCCCCATCCTGTTCTCCAAGATAAGCAGGTGCTGGAGGTGTCTGGGCAGATCCCAGATCCATTACATTCAATGCACCTTTTTACGTGTTCTTTTTATATGTGAAACTGGCCTTACTCTACTTCTACTGAGAACGCATGCACGCTCCACCACACTGATCATGCATGTATCTGGGTAGGTCTGGAGAGGGCGCTGTTGGCTGACAACTACGGAATATCTGATCAAAACATTAAAAAAATTGACCCCCAAACTCATGGAGCATTGGGTGTTGCCTTGACCAGTCCCCTGCCCCCCAGAATAGTGATGGCTTCAGTCCCGCATTCACAAGCACTGCTCAGATTGAGGACAGTTTTATCATTTTTTTTTAAATAAATAAAGAGATGCAGTTTGGGTGTAAGGACCCCCCCCCCCTCCATACACAGAGGGAGCCCCCTGGGTACCAGCCTGCACTCCCCCACTTGGGTGTGAGGACCCCCTCCTCCATACACAGAGGCAGCCCCCTGGGTACCAGCCTGCACTCCCCCACTTGGGTGTGAGGACCCCCTCCTCCATACACAGAGGCAGCCCCCTGGGTACCAGCCTGCTCTCCCCCACTTGGGTGTGAGGACGCCCTCCTCCATACACAGAGGCAGCCCCCTGGGTACCAGCCTGCTCTCCCCCACTTGGGTGTGAGGACGCCCTCCTCCATACACAGAGGCAGCCCCCTGGGTACCAGCCTGCACTCCCCCACTTGGGTGTGAGGACCCCCTCCTCCATACACAGAGGCAGCCTCCTGGGTACCAGCCTGCTCTCCCCCACTTGGGTGTGAGGACCCCCTCCTCCATACACAGAGGCAGCCCCCTGGGTACCAGCCTGCTCTCCCCCACTTGGGTGTGAGGACCCCCTCTCCTCCATACACAGAGGCAGCCCCCTGGGTACAGCCTGCACTCCCCCACTTGGGTGTGAGGACCCCCTCCTCCATACACAGAGGCAGCCCCCTGGGTACCAGCCTGCACTCCCCCACTTGGGTGTGAGGACCCCCCTCCTCCATACACAGAGGCAGCCCCCTGGGTACCAGCCTGCACTCCCCCACTTGGGTGTGAGGACCCCTCTCCTCCATACACAGAGGCAGCCCCCTGGGTACAGCCTGCACTCCCCCACTTGGGTGTGAGGACGCCCTCCTCCATACACAGAGGCAGCCCCCTGGGTACCAGCCTGCACTCCCCCACTTGGGTGTGAGGACCCCTCTCCTCCATACACAGAGGCAGCCCCCTGGGTACAGCCTGCACTCCCCCACTTGGGTGTGAGGACCCCCTCCTCCATACACAGAGGCAGCCCCCTGGGTACCAGCCTGCACTCCCCCACTTGGGTGTGAGGACCCCCTCCTCCATACACAGAGGCAGCCCCCTGGGTACCAGCCTGCACTCCCCCACTTGGGTGTGAGGACCCCTCTCCTCCATACACAGAGGCAGCCCCCTGGGTACAGCCTGCTCTCCCCCACTTGGGTGTGAGGACCCCCTCCTCCATACACAGAGGCAGCCCCCTGGCTACCAGCCTGCACTCCCCCACTTGGGTGTGAGGACCCCCTCCTCCATACACAGAGGCAGCCCCCTGGGTACCAGCCTGCACTCCCCCACTTGGGTGTGAGGACCCCTCTCCTCCATACACAGAGGCAGCCCCCTGGGTACAGCCTGCACTCACCCATTCTGCCAGCAGCAGTTGTCCCTTCCTGGATGCCAGGAACTCCCTGGCCGGGATGAGTGCGCTCAGGGCGGATCTCCGGGGCCGCTCCGCGCACTCCGGATCATCCATGCTGTGTGCTGGCCAGGAGTGCTCTGTTTTTGGGAAGGGGAAAGGGGGGAGCGGAAACTGTGACAATGCGGAAACGTGCAACAAAAAAAAAAGTGCAGCATGTGTGAAAGTGAGCAGCCTTAACCCCTGCACCGCCGGAGCCACATCCTGTGCGCAAACCGCAGCGCACGATCCCCGGGGGCGCACTGACCCCTGATCCGGCTCCACACTGCGCTGCCCCCACACGATCAGGAATCTGGGAAAGCTGGGTGACTCCCTGAGGGATCAGTGCTCCACCCTTCCCAATAACAGACACCCTCATCATCAGAGTATTTTTTATGTGGATTTTCTGGCAGAAAAAAAAACATCCTGAAAACTGCAGAAAAAGATTTTACATTTTATTCTGCTCCTGAAATATGGAGCTTTTTTTTCTCCTCCCCCCTAAACACAAAAAACCTAAAGAATTGGCACAACACTTCTTATTCCAAGTGGAAAACAATATTTACAGTCTGGGATCAGACGAGTAAGAAAAAAGGTCCAGTTTTCATCCGGAAAAGAAAAATAAACAAATAAATAAACAACTGTTTGTACATCAGCAAATTAAAATGGACAAGATGAAATGCGGCTTCTTAGGTTCTCAATTGGAACGTATCAATAAATATGGGATGGCTCAATATTATATGGATCAATAAATTATTATATGGATCAATAAATATGGGACACATGGCTGATCCATATAACATCAGATTTTTTTGGGGGGCCTGAAGATTAGAAAAGGCGAGACTCATCTGAAATGTGGAAATGAACAGCGCACGGTGCAAGATTTCCCTTTGAAATGAATGGGAGATACACTAAGATACACTAAGGGCATGTGCACAAATAAGACCTGCAATGTTTTTACTATAGGATCAGAAACACGGATGTGATTTTCCCTGAAGCAACTTTTTTGATGTTGTTTGTTTTTTTTTTACACTCTATTAGGGATGAGCGAACCCAAACGGTAAAGTTCGGGGCTCATAGCAAACAGCAGGTGTCCGAGTCTCGGACTTGAGAGCGGACTGTTACCAAAAAAGTTTGTGTTCGGAGTTTGGGCAATGCTCACCAATCAACGCGCTTTTCGGCATGGGGAAGGTGTCTGTACGCTGCTGTGCACAAAAGAAATAATAATAAAAAAAAAATGACGTGGGCTCCTCAAATTTTTGATAACCAGCGCAGGTAAAATAGACAGCTGCGGGCTGCAACCCTCAGCTGTCTGCTTTATCTTGCTTGGTTATCAAAAATTGGAGGCTGGAAAGGGCCCAATAAGTAACCATGGACCTTCCCAGCCTCATAATGCCAGCCCCCAGCTATCTGCTTTACTTTAATTGGTTATCAAAATTAGGGGGAACCCCAAGCATTTTTTTTTTAATTCTTTAAATAATTAAAAAAAAAAAAAATGGTGTTGGGTTCCCCCTAATTTTGATGACCAACAAAGGTAAAGAAGACAGCTGGGGGCTGGTATTATGAGGCTGGGATGGTCCATGATTATTGGACCCTTTCCAGCCTAAAAATAGCAGCCCGCAGCCACCCCTTAAGTGGCGCATCCATTCGGCTAGTTTCACACATTCGGCTTTTTGACGGATTGCCAGATTTGGCGCACTCCAGTACAGTGTATACAGTACAATGTCAGCGCAGCATTCTATCATGTGACCGGAGCATGTGACCTGGAAGTTGAGGGATGCCATTGTACTGTATCACACTGTACTGGAGTGCGCCAAATCTGGCAATCCAGTGAAAAGCCGGATGTGTAATACTAGCCTTAGATGCTCCAATTCTGGCACTTTGCCCGACTCTTCCCAACTACCGGTGTACGGTGGCAATTGGGTAATATTGTTTAAAGTTGATATCAGCTGTGTAGTGTCAGCCAAAGAGGTTAATAATGTAAAGGTGTCTATCAGACACCCCCATTAATAACCTGGCAAGTATAGAGTTAAAAGCACACATAGGGGGAAAAAAAAGGTTTATTTGAATATACACTCCCCCACATTCCCTCATTCACCAATTTATTACTACAAAATAAATCCTGGAAGTTCCTACATAATCCAAAGGAGTAATGTCCCACAGATTCCATTGAAACCTATGGGACTCCATAGGAATTCATGGATGTCGTAGGACGTTACTCCTTTGGATTACATTGGAACTTCCAGGATTTATTTTGTAGTAATAAATTGGTGAATGAGGGAATGTGGGGGAGTGTTTATTTAAATAAACTATTTTTAACTCTGTGTGTGTTTTTAACTCTACACTTGCCAGGGTAGTAATGGGGGTGTCTGATAGACGCCTATCCATTATTAACCCCTGGGCTTCCAATATCCCTTCACCACTGACATCAACCCCCAAAAGTATTACCCTGATTGGCACCGTACCAAGGTTATCAGGAAAAGTCGGGTGAAAGTGCTAGAATTGGCACATCTAATGGTTGCGCCACTTCTGGGGTGGCTGCGGGCTGCTATTTTTACGCTGAGAGGGGCCAAATAACCATGGGTCTTCCCAACCTGATAATACAAGCCCCCAGCTTTCTGCTTTACCTGAGCTGATTATCAAAAATAGAGGGGACCCAACATCTGTTTTTATTATTTATTCCCTATCCACATTTGTTTGCATGGCAATTGCCCACATTTTGCTGCCTTTTACAGCCCCCGAGCCCTTACTGATATAAAAACTAACACAAAGAGGAATATATTACGCCCAAAATATCAACAATTATTCACAGCAAAAAGAAGGCAACAGTTTTGACCTGCCCAGGCCAAAGAATCTAATGCACTGATAGGATATATATATAATAAGGATATAATTATAATAATAATAATATTATTATATAAATAATATAGGATGCCGCAAAACCCCTAAATAAAGATGGAGGCAACACAGGTGCAAAACATTATTACCAGCCCCCAGCTATCTGCTTTACCTGGGCTGATTATCAAAAATAGAGGGGACCCCACATCATTTTTTTTATTGATTACCTATTCACAATTGTTTGCAGGGCAATTGCCCCCATTTTGCTTCCTTTTACAGCCTCTGAGCCCTCACTGTGACCATTTTACAGCAGAGAAGTTTGGGTTTCCTTTGATTGGGGTCAAGTGTGAGTCCCGAAAGTTTAACTAAAGTCCAGCCAAACCCAGACATTCATGGGGCTGCTCATCTGTACACTTTATATATAAAATAGTAGCGGCATCTAAGCCGAAAGTGCCAGAAGAATGGACCGGAGTCTTCTTTTAACCGCTTTGTGGATTTCAAAGCCTGATAAGGTAAAAAAGCGAAAAAAGACGGACCATGCACAGAAAGTGGCTGTAACATTAGGCACTTGTCCAATCAGATTTAGATATGGTGTATGGATTGTGACATATGAAGAATAACGTAACATCCAGGACACTATCACAGAACCGGACGGACCCAATAAGTCAATAGGGTCTGGTCGGCACCTCCGGTATCTGTCATGCCCCGGATCTGACACTTGCTTTCCTGCTCATGTGATAGCCTGCAGGCTAGTGGAAACCATCAGCAAGCCCTACTGCAAGCCAACAATATCCCCATGGAAGTAAGCAGTTTTGTCAGTATATCAATATCACATTTTCTATTGCCCCAAAACTTCTGGTTACTTTATGTTTTCATGGTGTCAGCATTTTTTGCAGCTTCATTTCTTGGACACTAAAAAGAGGAACTCGCAGAGCGAGCGAGGAAGTGCCCAAATTATTAATATCCTGCCCGTCAGACCAGTGTGCGTTATAATGTGGCGTTTTCTGGCAGGAATCTTACTGAGATCTTTATTATATTATTACAGGATCTGTAACCGGTTTCGACCTTAAAGTTACCAGTGCTAATAACACTCATCGAAAGGTGCAAAGAGGCCAATAAATGGTTCCTAAAGGGTTAATCAGAGATCCCTGCTATGTGGGATTCTTTATGTGGTGTATACTAGGCCGTAGGGGCCAAAGATGGTACAGATTATAAAAGCCCTCCCTGTGCTGAACCCCAAAAGGCAGCAAAAGTGCAGAACCCCAAATAATAAGCACCGATATACAGTATACATAGAAAGGGCCAGGTTCTCAATTCTTTTGGTTATTGGGACATCTAGTGGCAGAAATATGAATTACAACCTGTGCAGTAATGAATGCAGGGCGCAGCATGACAGCACAATGTGGGATACTGACACACGCTACACCACTGCTCCCATAGAAGAGGATGGGGCGGGGGGGGGGGTCATACATTTCACTGCCACTCCCATAGAAGTGGACATAGCAAGGTTACACATTACACCGCTGCTGCCGTAGAGGTGGACAGAGCGAGCTCTCATATTACACCACTGCTCCCATAGAGGTGAACGGAAGGGAGCTGGGGTGTCACAATTAGACCACTGCTTCCATAGAAGGAGATGGAGTGGGTGGTCACACATTACACCACTGCTCTCATAGAGATGGATGGAGTGTGTGGGGGGGGGGGGGGAGGTCACACATTATACAACTTCTCTCATAGAGGTTGATGGAGCGGGGGTCACACATTGCCCCACTGCTTCCATAGATCTGGACGGAGCGCGATCTCACATTAAACCACTGTTCCCATGGAAGGTGATGAATCAGGGTTAAACATTACACCGCTGCTCCCATAGAGGTGGAGGGCACGTTGGTCACAAATTACACCACTGCTCACATTTAAGTGGATGGAGCGGGATCACATTACAATAATGCTCCCATAGAAGTGGACTGAGCAAGATCTCACATTACACTGCTGTTCCTATAGAGGTGGACGGAGCGGGGGGGGGGTCACGCATTACACCACTGTTCCCATAGAGGTGGATGAAGAGAGGGTCACACATTACATTGCTGCGCCCATAGAGGTGGACAGAGGGGGTGAGGGGTCACACATTACACCACTGCTCCCATAGAAATGGATGGAGCGGGGGTGTAACACATTACACCACTGCTCCCATAGAAATGGATAGAGCGGGGGGAGGGGTGTCACGCATTACACCACTGCTCCCATAGAAATGGATGGAGCGGGGGGGGGGGGGGGGGCATCACACATTACACCACTGCTCCCATAGAAATAGATGGAGAGGGGGGGGTCAGTCACATATTACACCACTGCTCCCATGGAAGTGGATGGAGCGGGGGGGGGGGAGGGGGTCGCTTATTACACCACTGTTCCCAAAGAAGTGAAGGGAGCGGGGAGGTTCACGCATTACACCACTGCTCCTATAGAGGTGAATGGAGCAGGGAGGTTCACACATTACACCACTGCTCCTATAGAGGTGAATGGAGCGGTGGAAGAGCCTTATGGTGGGCGCTGCCCCCACAGCCGGTGTCCTCACACATTACCCGGCTTTATACACCTCCTCCCTCACCGTGCACCGGCTGTGACTCTGGGCCGGGCTCTCTCGTCTCCTCCCCGCCGGCTGTGACGAGGTCTGTGGAGAAGCCGGATGTTGTGCAGCCATGTGTAGGCCTCGGCACCGGGCATGTCACTGTCAGCAGCGGCGCGGACGTACTGCAGGCTACTGAGCGGTGTACGGCGGCCTCCAGCCGGGGGCGGCTCCATCATGAGCCGGTTACTGCACAGCGAAGGACAAGGTAAATCCCGGCTACACGGCCCGTATACAGACCGGCGGTGCGGGGACTACAACTCCCAGCACGCCCTGTACACACCGGCGGTGCGGGGACTACAACTCCCAGCACGCCCTGTACACACCGGCGGTGCGGTGACTACAACTCCCAGCACGCCCTGTACACACCGGCGGTGCGGGGACTACAACTCCCAGCACGCCCTGTACACACCGGCGGTGCGGTGACTACAACTCCCAGCACGCCCTGTACACACCGGCGGTGCGGTGACTACAACTCCCAGCACGCCCTGTACACACCGGCGGTGCGGTGACTACAACTCCCAGCACGCCCTGTACACACCGGCGGTGCGGTGACTACAACTCCCAGCACGCCCTGTACACACCGGCGGTGCGGTGACTACAACTCCCAGCACGCCCTGTACACACCGGCGGTGCGGGGACTACAACTCCCAGCACGCCCTGTACACACCGGCGGTGCGGGGACTACAACTCCCAGCACGCCCTGTACACACCGGCGGTGCGGGGACTACAACTCCCAGCACGCCCTGTACACACCGGCGGTGCGGGGACTACAACTCCCAGCACGCCCTGTACACACCGGCGGTGCGGGGACTACAACTCCCAGCACGCCCTGTACACACCGGCGGTGCGGGGACTACAACTCCCAGCACGCCCTGTACACACCGGCGGTGCGGGGACTACAACTCCCAGCACGCCCTGTACACACCGGCGGTGCGGGGACTACAACTCCCAGCACGCCCTGTACACACCGGCGGTGCGGGGACTACAACTCCCAGCACGCCCTGTACACACCGGCGGTGCGGTGACTACAACTCCCAGCACGCCCTGTACACACCGGCGGTGCGGTGACTACAACTCCCAGCACGCCCTGTACACACCGGCGGTGCGGGGACTACAACTCCCAGCACGCCCTGTACACACCGGCGGTGCGGTGACTACAACTCCCAGCACGCCCTGTACACACCGGCGGTGCGGGGACTACAACTCCCAGCACGTCCTGTACACACCGGCGGTGCGGTGACTACAACTCCCAGCACGCCCTGTACACACCGGCGGTGCGGGGACTACAACTCCCAGCACGCCCTGTACACACCGGCGGTGCGGGGACTACAACTCCCAGCACGCCCTGTACACACCGGCGGTGCGGTGACTACAACTCCCAGCACGCCCTGTACACACCGGCGGTGCGGTGACTACAACTCCCAGCACGCCCTGTACACACCGGCGGTGCGGTGACTACAACTCCCAGCACGCCCTGTACACACCGGCGGTGCGGTGACTACAACTCCCAGCACGCCCTGTACACACCGGCGGTGCGGGGACTACAACTCCCAGCACGCCCTGTACACACCGGCGGTGCGGGGACTACAACTCCCAGCACGCCCTGTACACACCGGCGGTGCGGGGACTACAACTCCCAGCACGCCCTGTACACACCGGCGGTGCGGGGACTACAACTCCCAGCACGCCCTGTACACACCGGCGGTGCGGGG
This sequence comes from Anomaloglossus baeobatrachus, assembly GCF_048569485.1. Lineage (NCBI taxonomy): Eukaryota > Metazoa > Chordata > Amphibia > Anura > Aromobatidae > Anomaloglossus > Anomaloglossus baeobatrachus. The sequence continues at coordinate 184,235,661 of NC_134362.1, read as the reverse complement.
ACTACAACTCCCAGCACGCCCTGTACACACCGGCGGTGCGGGGACTACAACTCCCAGCACGCCCTGTACACACCGGCGGTGCGGGGACTACAACTCCCAGCACGCCCTGTACACACCGGCGGTGCGGGGACTACAACTCCCAGCACGCCCTGTACACACCGGCGGTGCGGGGACTACAACTCCCAGCACGCCCTGTACACACCGGCGGTGCGGGGACTACAACTCCCAGCACGCCCTGTACACACCGGCGGTGCGGGGACTACAACTCCCAGCACGCCCTGTACACACCGGCGGTGCGGGGACTACAACTCCCAGCACGCCCTGTACACACCGGCGGTGCGGGGACTACAACTCCCAGCACGCCCTGTACACACCGGCGGTGCGGGGACTACAACTCCCAGCACGCCCTGTACACACCGGCGGTGCGGGGACTACAACTCCCAGCACGCCCTGTACACACCGGCGGTGCGGGGACTACAACTCCCAGCACGCCCTGTACACACCGGCGGTGCGGGGACTACAACTCCCAGCACGTCCTCACAGCTGAGGTGCCGCAGTCGAAATGGCAACTGTTTGGACCAACGCGATTGCCCATAGCAACCAATAAGAATGCTGCTTTCATTTTCCAAAAAGACTTGTTAAACGTGAACTGAAATCTGATTGGTAGCTAGGGGTAGTGCTGCAGTTACCCATAGCAACCTATCACATTCCGTCTATCATTTACCAAATGGATTTTGGAAAATAAAACCAGAAGTCCGATTGGTTGCTGTGGGTGGGGCAACATTTACTCATAGCAACCTATCAGATCCCAGCTCTCATTTATTGAAAGGCTTTTGGAAAATGAAACCAGAAATCTGAATGGTTGCTATGGGCAAGGCAACACTGCTTCATAGCAACCTATCAGATTCCAGCTCTCATTTACTGAAAGGCTTTTGGAAAATGAAACCAGAAATCTGAGTGGTTGCTATGGGCAGTAATGCAGTTGTCCATAGTAACCAGCTGTCATTGATCTACGACCTTTCAGAAAATAAAAGCAGCCGTTCTGAATGGTTGGGTGACAACGTCTGTGGATGACAGTAGACATATTGGTTGTCACCCAACTTCCCCTTAAAGAAACAAAATAAAAAAAAGTCTGAATAGAATACCAAAAAGGTTGACTTAAAGGGATTGTCTACTTCTGCTTCAGATTTATGTTTTTAATTAACCTGCCAGAGCGCGTGCACGATTGACACTTATGGCGCCTGTCGGGTTCATGATACCGTAATAAATGAATGTCCACCTGAGCCAAACCTGCCCGCTGTTTGGCTTCTATGTGTTGTACTGTCTATTGCTGGCTGCAGAATGAGTTAACGGAGAATCCATCAGTGAGCTCATTCTGATTGGTCATACGGATTGGTTTGTATATCTGTGATGTCAGTTTCTGAGCAAAAAGTGAAAAGATCCCTAAAGTCCGAACAAGATTACCCCAAAATGCACCAATCACAGCTCCCGCCTATTTACCATTAAACAAACGCACTCTTAAATTTATCCATCAACAGCAACTTGCTGACTGTTTCCAGATAGCAAAATATATATATTGTTTTTCTTTATGGCCAATATAAGCTCGAACTTGTTATTAAATATTAATTTGATCCTAATATATATATTTTGTTACTTCATTCTAGTTAACGGCTTGAAAAACAAAGGTAAAAGCACCGTAAGTGTCGCCCATCATCATATAAGTAACATACGCAGCATTGATTGTGCAGAATTTAATGTCCGTCTATTTTCGACCCCCCCCTTTTTTTGAGATCTGTGTGGAGGGAAACATAGCGAGTGGAAAAACCAGCTGTCTCGAGTATTTCTCCAATACTGCCAACCTCGAGGTAATTAATAATGTGTGTAGCCTGGCCTGGTTTGACTTAATAAATAAATAAATGGGAAAAAACAATGTGGGGTTCCTCCTATTTTTGATAACCAGCCAAGGTAAAGCAAGACAGCTGAGGGCTTCTATTATCAGGCTGGGAAGGTCTATGGTTATTGGGGCCCCACCCAGCCTAAAAATAGCAGCACACAACCACCCCAGAAGTAGCACAGCCATTGGATGCGCCAGTTCTGGTGTTTTGCCCGGTTGTCCTGATGCGGTGGCAATCTGTTTAATATTTTTTGCGACTGATGTCACCTGTGTAATGTCAGCTTGTCAGGGCTTAGTAATGGAGAGGTGTTTATCAGACATTCCCATTACTAACCCAGTAAATTAAAAGAAAAAAAACACACACAAAAATATTTTATTTTACCAAACACTCCCTGACTCTTCCTGATTCACCAATTAATTATTACGTAGTCCACAAATAGAAATCTGAAAAACATAAAAAGAGAAATAAAAAACATTTTATTCTATTTATTAGCAAATTATCCACGCAGATCTGATGTAATCCAGCGCTTCCCATGATGTTCCCCAACTCCGTCGCACAAAGTCTATGAAGCCTCATTCTGATACTCCATAGACTTTGAGCAGCAGCCACTTTCGGCGCACGCTGTGCTCCGCGACTCTGATGATCGGTGACATCAGTAACGTTCCTCACGGTACCGCTCTTCACAGTCCCCGGATCTTGCGCAGCGTGAGACGTGATTGGCTGCTGCTCAAAGTCTATGGGGTCAGAATGAGGCTCTGTAATAATGTATATCTATAGACTTTGATCTCAACAACAGGACCCCAGCAATCACAAATATAATATCTATCCTGTGGATCCAGGTTATTTGTGGGGCGACCCACAAAAGACAAGTGTCCTGGGTCCCGCATTATCTAAGATTTTCTACTGTCTATTGCCAGTATTTTGTGCATTGTATGGCAGTGTTGTTTCAGCACCCTTTTAATACATAGTGCAACCAATTTTGGGGCCATGCTAATGTTTTAGCGCCCTCTTCATCACAGATGTGACTTGTTTATTTCCTCCATTGCGTTCAGTGATGGACGTCTCCTGTGTACAGTGATGGTGGTGTGTGATGTAGGGATGCAGAGGTGCGGCATGGCGGCCTGGAAAGGAATATCAGCGGGCCCGGGCCTACAAAATCCACCGCCTTCTCCCCAGAGCTGCACACATGGATATAGATGAGAAGGCTTCTTCTGCATCATCCATTACTGCAGTCGTTCTATTTTGCGAGTGTTATATATATATATATATAATAATATATAGAATTTTTTTTTTTTTTTTAAGGTAATGACAGAGCCTGTAGCAAAATGGAGGAATGTTCAAGGCCACAATCCACTGGTGAGTTATTTATTCTATACTGGTTTTATTACCGACCATTGTGTACCCTGTACTGGTTATATTACCGACCGTCGTGTACCCTGTACTGGTTATATTACCGACCATTGTGTACCCTGTACTGGTTATATTACCGGCCGTCGTGTACCCTGTACTGGTTATATTACCGACCGTCGTGTACCCTGTACTGGTTATATTACCGACCGTCGTGTACCCTGTACTGGTTATATTACCGGCCGTCGTGTACCCTGTACTGGTTATATTACCGACCGTCGTGTACCCTGTACTGGTTATATTACCGGCCGTCGTGTACCCTGTACTGGTTATATTACCGGCCGTCGTGTACCCTGTACTGGTTATATTACCGACCGTCGTGTACCCTGTACTGGTTATATTACCGGCCGTCGTGTACCCTGTACTGGTTATATTACCGACCGTCGTGTACCCTGTACTGGTTATATTACCGACCGTCGTGTACCCTGTACTGGTTATATTACCGACCGTCGTGTACCCTGTACTGGTTATATTACCGACCGTCGTGTACCCTGTACTGGTTATATTACCGACCGTCGTGTACCCTGTACTGGTTTTATTACCGACCGTCGTGTACCCTGTACTGGTTATATTACCGACCGTCGTTTTACCTGTACTGGTTTTATTACCGACCGTCGTGTACCCTGTACTGGTTATATTACCGACCGTCGTGTACCCTGTACTGGTTATATTACCGACCATTGTGTACCCTGTACTGGTTATATTACCGACCGTCGTTTTACCTGTACTGGTTATATTACCGACTGTCGTGTACCCTGTACTGGTTATATTACCGACCGTCGTGTACCCTGTACTGGTTATATTACCGACCGTCGTGTACCCTGTACTGGTTTTCTTACTAGGTGTCGTGTACCCTGTACTGGTTTCATTACTGGCTGTCGTGTACCCTGTACGGGTTTTATTACCAACTGTTGTGTACCCTGTACAGTTTTTTTTGCCGACCGTTGGGTACCCTGTACTTGTTTCTGTACCCTGTACTGGTTTTCTTACCAGGCGTCGTGTACCCTGTACGGGTTTTATTACCAAACGTTGTGTACCCTGTACTGTCTTTTTTTTGACGACCGTTGGGTACCCTGTACTTGTTTCTGTACCCTGTACTGGTTTTATTACCGGCCGTCGTGTACCCCGTGCTGGTTATACTACCGGCCATCATACGCCTCGTGCCCATTATATTACCGGCTGTCGTGTGCCCTGTACTGGCTATATTCTCGGCTGTCATGTACCCCTGTGCTGGTTATATTACCAGATATCGAGTACCCTGTGTCGGTTATATTACCAGATATCGAGTACCCTGTGCCGGTTATATTACCAGATATCGTGTACCCCTGTGCCGGTTATATTACCAGATATCGTGTACCCCTGTGCCGGTTATATTACCAGATATTGAGTACCCCTGTGCCGGTTATATTACCAGATATCGAGTACCCTGTGCCGGTTATATTACCGGATATCGAGGACCCTGTGCCGGTTATATTACCGGATATCGAGTACCCTGTGCCGGTTATATTGCCGGATATCGAGTACCCCTGTGCCGGTTATATTACCAGATATCGTGTACCCCTGTGCCGGTTATATTACCAGATATCGTGTACCCCTGTGCCGGTTATATTATCAGATATCGAGTACCCTGTGCCGGTTATATTACCAAATATCGAGTACCCTGTGCCGGTTATATTACCAAATATCGAGTACCCTGTGCCGGTTATATTACCAAATATCGAGTACCCTGTGCCGGTTATATTACCAAATATCGAGTATCCTGTGCCGTTTATATTCTCGGCGTTGTCTTCTGTCTTCACATTCTTTATATTTTTTCAGGGTCTCATGTACACAGATCCGACAAGATGGGGGTTAACGCTGCAGACCTACGTGCAGCTCACAATGCTGGATGTTCACACCAAGCCGTCGGTAAGGACGTTGGCCGGTTCCTAGTACTAAGGACTTCTCCTGCCTCAGTTGCCCTCACCGGTCATCCTAATAGTCTTCTGTCCTCGTGATCAGTGGATGCCCGAGCGGCCGGACGCCCACCAATCTAACACATATTAACGCACTTGTGGTTTGGTTAACAAGTCTTAATTTTAGGAAACCCCCTTTAACCTTATTGGATATGTGAAGTTAGCACAGCACTTCTGTCTCACTTCAATCTCGGGGTCTTTGTGGTCACCCCAAACCCTTCAATATTGCATTCCTAGGTCAAACATGAATATTTTGGGGTGTTCTGCAGCCCATGTTATGTCATAGTGTTAACCCTTAGATGCCTGTGATTTGATTAGTAAAGGGGTCTCTCCCTACACGCCATCACATTTGGCTGACCCTTACCTGTGTTATCCATTGCAGGTCGCTCCGGTGAAAATGTTAGAGAGATCCCTCCATAGTGCCAAATACATATTTGTGGAGAATCTTTATAAAAGGTAAGCAGAAAATAAAAATTAAAAAAACAAAAACTTTCTTAAAGGGATAGTTGACCCGTCGCATATTCACTGTATACTGAGAACATTCAGAGCTTTCTAACAAGATCTGTGTTTTAGTTATCCATTTTTAAGATCTTTCTTTGCCCTTATTGACAAGGGGGTGTGGCATTACTGGAAGGGGTGTGTCTTACATTTTAAAGGGTGTGGCTTATTTCTTAAAGGGTGTGGTTTATCTCTTGACCTGCGACTGTTCTTTTACTCCTCCGTCCTCCTGGGTTTTGCAGTGGGAAGATGCCTGAAGTGGATTACGTGGTGTTAACCGAGTGGTTTAATTGGATCACAAAGAATATCGACATTTCTGTTGACCGGATAGGTAAGTAAGGCGTCACTCTGGACGCTCTGGTACACGCTTTCCTTAAAGGGTTTTTTCCCCGTCTTTATAGATGGATATTGTCGGATAGTGCTCAGAAAAATAAGCACTTTTGCAATTTACTGCTTATTAAAATTTGTTGCCCTTCTTGAGATATTAACACTTTTTCTTTTGTTTGGAGCTCGTTGTCTTGGAAACCGACCACCGCTGCTGTTTAGCTTGAAGCTGACCGGGCAACCGCGCGCTCCAACGATCCTGGCTAGCTTCAAAGCAGTGTTTACAATTTTTTTGTTTACAGCTTGTTGCCTAGGCGACCGACCACAGTAGAACATGCTCCATTCACTTTTATATTTGCCGGTGGTCGGTCGCCTAGGCAACGAGCTGTAAACAAAAGAAAAAGTGTTAATATCTCAACAATGGCTGAAAATTTTAACAAGTGGTAAATTACAAAATTGCTTGTACTGTGTAGGACTATCCAACGATACCCATTTATGAAGATGGGAATACCCCTTTAACCCAATAATAACGCTGTTGTGCACTTTTGTCTTCACAGTTTACCTGCGCACATCCCCGGAGACGTGCTACCAGAGACTAAAGATGAGGTGTAGAGAGGAGGAGCGGGTGATCCCACTGGTAAGACCCTCTAAGAGTCCAAATCCGCCATCATAATTGCATGCACATGGCTTAAAGGGGGTTGTCCGATGATAGCAAGTCTTTTTGTTACAATGGATCAGCAGTGCTCATGCTCCACCCTCACTCCATTCATTCTCCACAGAGCATGAGCGCAGCTCTTACAGACCCAGAAGGAATGAATGGAGCGGCGGTCAGGTATACGCACTACCAATCCATTGTAACGTGGATGAAAGTGCCACGTTCTACTGATCGGTGCTGGTCCCAGCAGTTCGCTTTCCTCAAGTAGATAGGTGGTAACATGTTTTCTCTGGACAACCCCTTTTAAGGTCTATTCAACCCTCTAACCAGAAGCAGCTGTGAAGGTGACCCCAATCTGGAGCTTATGTCACAGCAAAGCAATCTGTGCACGGTGTCGGCTGCCCCCCATATAATGGCTTCTCATCTAATGTCCAGGATAGGAACCACCTCTGATCCGTGTCATTTAACTCTTTGATCGCCACTGGCCAGAGAACTCCATCACTATCAGAGAAATTGTCCCACTTTAAGGGAGTTGCTGACACATTTAGGGATTGGGGGACCTCGGAAGCCTAGAAAAGGCCCCAGAACTCACATGCTCGTATAATGGCGGTATTTTACAGTCTATTAATATGCAGATGGGGGGACAAAACTTAGCATGTCATTAAAGGGTTATTCCCAAAATGTAAAGTTGTTTCTGTAGGATAGGGAATGACTATGGCGGGGGTCTCACCACTGGAGATTCGAGTATAGGGGAGCACTCGATTCATTGGGAGTGTAGGGGCGCGCTCGATTTATTGGGAGTGTGGGGGCGCACTCGATTCATTGGGAGTGTGGGGGCGCACTCGATTCATTGGGAGTGTGGGGGCGCACTCGATTCATTGGGAGTGTGGGGGCGCACTCGATTCATTGGGAGTGTGGGGGCGCACTCGATTCATTGGGAGTGTGGGGGCGCACTCGATTCATTGGGAGTGTGGGGGCGCACTCGATTCATTGGGAGTGTGGGGGCGCACTCGATTCATTGGGAGTGTGGGGGCGCACTCGATTCATTGGGAGTGTGGGGGCGCACTCGATTCATTGGGAGTGTGGGGGCGCACTCGATTCATTGGGAGTGTGGGGGCGCACTCGATTCATTGGGAGTGTGGGGGCGCACTCGATTCATTGGGAGTGTGGGGGCGCACTCGATTCATTGGGAGTGTGGGGGCGCACTCGATTCATTGGGAGTGTGGGGGCGCACTCGATTCATTGGGAGTGTGGGGGCGCACTCGATTCATTGGGAGTGTGGGGGCGCACTCGATTCATTGGGAGTGTGGGGGCGCACTCGATTCATTGGGAGTGTGGGGGCGCACTCGATTCATTGGGAGTGTGGGGGCGCACTCGATTCATTGGGAGTGTGGGGGCGCACTCGATTCATTGGGAGTGTGGGGGCGCACTCGATTCATTGGGAGTGTGGGGGCGCACTCGATTCATTGGGAGTGTAGGGGGGCACTCGATTCATTGGGAGTGTAGGGGGGCACTCGATTCATTGGGAGTGTAGGGGGGCACTCGATTCATTGGGAGTGTAGGGGGGCACTCTATTCATTGGGAGTGTAGGGGGGCACTCTATTCATTGGGAGTGTAGGGGGGCACTCTATTCATTGGGAGTGTAGGGGGGCACTCTATTCATTGGGAGTGTAGGGGGGCACTCTATTCATTGGGAGTGTAGGGGGGCACTCTATTCATTGGGAGTGTAGGGGGGCACTCTATTCATTGGGAGTGTAGGGGGGCACTCTATTCATTGGGAGTGTAGGGGGGCACTCTATTCATTGGGAGTGTAGGGGGGCACTCTATTCATTGGGAGTGTAGGGGGGCACTCGATTCGGCTGTTCAGTGAATGGAGCATTTGCAGACATGATGGGGCAGAGCGGATTTTTGGGCTCCTGATCTATCTCCGGGGGTGGGGGTCATACCATCAGTTCTCTATCCCCTATCCTGGAACTAGGAGTAATTTGAGGGTTACCTATAGGAAATTTTACTCTAAGGGCTAATGTGGACTGCATTTTAGCACCTATAGTGCGACGACAATTCCTGGTAGCATCGTATCATGTTCTTCTGAATTGTCCCTTAAAGCGATTGATCGTCTGCAGCTTTCAGCAGTCTCATATCTGCACAGACATCCTGATAATTGCTGCAGAACAGCAACAAGTCTGCAGGTCGAGACTCCCATCATCCTGTAATAGCTGGCGCAGTAACTGCCTTATGTGGCATCATAAATGAAAGCGATCAGCAGTAACGGAGCAGTTAGTCCCTGGTAGGTCAGATCAGAGGAACAGACTGGTAACGCCGCATAATACCTAATAATGCAGGATTGCATGGCAGGAGCTAATGAGCATCAGGGGAAAACTCAGCCGGGGATCAGGTCGCACAGCACCGCTGGGATCCGTGTGGTCATGTATTAGATGCTTCCTATTAAATATGGATGTGAGTACAAGTCCCGGCCCGGGGCGTCCATTTCTCTTGCAGGAGTACCTGAGCGCCATCCACGGCCTCTATGAAGACTGGCTCGTTAAGCAGAGCTCCTTCCCAGTGCCGGCGCCGGTCCTTGTAAGTTATTCTTCACTCTTCATCAAAGTTATATGTTCCCCTCCGATTGCCTGGAGGGCAAATGCTAAATATGGCACACACTAGCTTAAAGGGATTTTACATATTGGTTCTGGTCCAGTGGCCGTGTGATCCGTAGCCGCCGGTCCTGCTCCAGTGGCCATGTGAGCGATCCGTAGCCGCCGGTCCTGCTCCAGTGGCCATGTGAGCGATCCGTAGCCGCCGGTCCTGCTCCAGTGGCCATGTGAGCGATCCGTAGCCGCCGGTCCTGCTCCAGTGGCCATGTGAGCGATCCGTAGCCGCCGGTCCTGGTCCAGTGGCCATGTGAGCGATCCGTAGCCGCCGGTCCTGGTCCAGTGGCCATGTGAGCGATCCGTAGCCGCCGGTCCTGGTCCAGTGGCCATGTGAGCGATCCGTAGCCGCCGGTCCTGGTCCAGTGGCCATGTGAGCGATCCGTAGCCGCCGGTCGTGGTCCAGTGGCCATGTGAGCAATCTGTAGCCGCCGGTCCTGGTCCAGTGGCCACGTCAGCGATCTGTAGCCGCCGGTCCTGGTCCAGTGGCCACGTCAGCGATCTGTAGCCACCGGACAGGACCCCTGAGAACCACTTTACCTGAGCCGGCCGTAATGATGACGAGCCACGGACGCCGGGAAGCAGGTGGCGGCTCTCAGTGACCACACATAGCGGGACCACGTCCTGAGGATCGATTCCCCAAACTCTAGCAATCCTTTAACAAAGCTTATTCATGAGAACCAAAAAGTTGTTACATTTTCAGATATATGGTTCTTTAACAATTATTCTTGATTTTCAAGATCTCTGCTTGCTGTCAAGCCTAATGTTTACTTCCAATGGACACGCAGTTGCACGGCTCATGATAGGTATGGTTGTCAGAGCTCTGGGTTGTCATCTGCATGACCAACACAGGGCTAGCAGAATGAAAGCAAGCAGAGATGTTGAACCCCCCCTCCTTTATATACAGTAGATAACACAGGATCCACCATTCACAATAGGTGATGTCACAGCTTACCTCCTCCCCTTTCTGTACAATGACCGATAACCTCTATATACAGTAGATAACACAGGATTCATAATGGGTGATGCTACAGCTCACCCCCCCACTATATACAGTATATAGCACAAGATCCACCATTCACAATAGTAGTTATAGCTCACCTCCTCCTGTACAATGACCAATAACCTCTGTATACTATAGAAAGCACAGAATCCACCATTCACAATAGGCGATATCACAACTCACCTCCTCCTATACAATGACAGATAGCTCTATATACAGTAGATAACAAGATCCACCATTTACAGTAGGTGATATCACCGCTCACCTCCTCCTCCTCCTGTACAATGACTAACACCTATATACAGTAGATACCAGGATCCACCATTCACAATAGGTGATGTCACAGCTCACCTCCTCCCATATAATAGCTCTATATACAGTAGATACCAGGATCCACCATTCACAATAGGTGATGTCACAGCTCACCTCCTCCCATATAATAGCTCTATATACAGTAGATACCAGGATCCACCATTCACAATAGGTGATGTCACAGCTCACCTGCTCATGTACAATGATCAATATAAGTTCTATATTCAGTAGATGATACAGAATCCATTATTCACAAGAGGTGATATCACAGATCACCTCCTCCCCCTCCTGTACAAGGACCGATAACACCTATATACACCTCACCTCCTCTCCATCCTGTACAATGACAAATAACACCTCTATATACAGTAGATAACACAGGATCCACCATTCACAATGTGATGTCACAGCTCACCTCCTAACGTACAATGATCAATAAGTTCTATATTCAGTAGATCATATAGAATCCATTATTCACAAAAGGTGATATCACAGCTCACCTCCTCCCCCTCCTGTACAATGACTGATAACCTCATATACAGTAGATAACACAGGATCCACCATTCACAAGAGATGTCACAGCTCACCTCCACCTCCTATCTAACTACATACTAAAGTTTACGTTCTCTGTGCCTGCATCATTCTCCCGTGTCTCTTTTTTTTTAGGTGATCGATGCAGATAAGGACATGGAGGAGATGATTCAGCACTATGAAGAGAATCGCTCAAGGATCTTGATGGCGGCGTGACGTCCTGTGCTTTGTGCTCGCTCTACTCGTCGTGTGTCTCTATGACATTATGGAGGCAGCTAATTTACTGTGCATCTTCACTCCTGGATCCAACAACGGCTGCCGGTGCCCATGAAGAACTCCGGATTGGACCGGTTTTGGGGGACCAGGTGCTGCTCACAATGGTGCTGTCGTGGACCAAGGGTTGATTGTTTTGCTTCAGCCAGTATATAATATAGTGATATGTCGTTATGGTTAGATGTATTATTTCTCTTTTTTCGCGGTTTTATTTATTCCTTGTTTTAGACCTTCCATTACTTTTTTTTTTTCTGTATATGTTGTACAATGCATTAAAAAAAAGAAATTGTTCCATATTTTTGGTTACACACCGAAGTATAAAGTAATAATAGGTTATGGTCCTGGATATGACCATAGTTCTGCCTATGGACTTAAAGGGAACCTGCCATGTTATTAATCCGCAGGCACCATGGTGTAGAGCTGGGTTAGCTGAGCAGACACATATATATATACATATATATTCAGTAGAACTTGTAGTTTATTGTTTTAAATCCATTTTCCAGCTCAGTAGTCCAGTAGGCGGTCCTAACTAATGATTGACAGCTAGAGATGTAACCATAGTGACAGCTGTCAAACCATATGGGTTCCCCCCCCATCCTTTTGGTTGCACCTGATATTGCAGCTCATCTCCAGGATTTATGCTGATCTCACTTTTCAGGAGTGGGCGGGGCTTTAGCAGGAGGGGGCGGGTCCTCCACTTACCGTTTGATTTGCTCATGACGGATATAGGCTGACACTATGGCGCAGATCGACGCCTTCTCAAGCAGTCGTAGATTTTTTTTTTTCTTCTCGCACTATGCACAATTTTTTTTCCCAAGGTGGTACTCCGCACAGTATAAAGTTCCCCCTATAGGTTTATCCATACCTCTGTATACCGGTCATGGAAAGTGAGGGGATAACAGGGGACCGGGGTTTCCAGATTGGCCCTCAGGCTAGGGTGCCATAGCTGTCACTTCGCTCAGAGATACATCTGATGGTGACTATGTCCGGGCCGCCTTCCTACCCCTACTCCTGACCAGGCCTGATTGTATACCTCCTGCCTGCCTCCCTACCCTGAAGGAGGGGGCTGGGATAGGCAAATATGGCTAAACAGGGGCAACTAAAACTATCATGCAGCATGCCCACACTGAGTAATCAGACAACAAATGATGAGGAAAATAACTAGATGACAGGAGCAATTCCACTACACACAGTAAATCAATTACTGGAACACAGCACACCAAATTAGCAAAAAGCTATAGTCGGCATAGGAGGACAGGTTCCTCTATCTTAAAAGTGGGGAGTAACTGTAATAGGTCTCCCTCAACATGTGATCAAAAGATAACCAGAAATTAACCCGATCACTAATGAGCACACAGCTGGCCTGAGCCTGTCTGTGTAACTCAGAAGCACCAGAGAAAGTATAGTGAGGAGTGTCAGTGTCTGTAGTGTGAACAGCGTCTGATGCTGCCATGACACTCAGCGAGTTTAGAGCCAAACAATGTGTGACAATACCAATGGCATTCAGATATTTTCTCAATTCATCCTAGATAGAAACTGCAGCTGCACACCCCTTCTCTCCCCTCCCCCTTGTATTCATTATACTATGTCGTCCATGGTTCCTTGTTTTCTTTCCCTGTTGTAGGTTCTTGCTCCACAAACCTGGAAATTACACAGCAGTAAATAATGGTCCGGTAGGTATAGGACGAGGCTTTCGTTCTAGAGTTTACATATTGAATTATACCACCAAAAAAACTATACATTTCTAAATGGGTTATACTCCTGCAGAGCTGAATTTATAGTTCTGCAGGCTTCAGAGTGGAAATCTTATTCATTCTTAAATGTTCTTCTGGGAATCTTTGTCCCAGTCACTATTGTAGAAAAAATGCGATGTGTCTGATGACAAGGTTTTTATTTTTTACTGTTTGCAATGGAAACCGGCAGAATTAAGAATGCAGCTCTGGAGAACAATACCAGCACATTTCTAGCTGTTTAACTAGTCATTTCCTAATGTTAAAATATAGATTTTTTTTTTTAATAAGGAACAAACAAACATTAAAGAGAGTCATTTATCGCGGTACAGACATAATGATGATGCTTCATAGTGATCGACTGTGCAGCATGGAACGCTATGAAACTTTGTAAATCACTTTATTAAAAGATTTCTGTAAAAAAAATGCATGTAAGTGGCTTCCAAACCTCTGCTTTTCCCCAATCCATTTTTCTGCCTTCAGCTGCATTGATTTAAGAATGGACACATTTGGAGTACAGATGATGGCAGTGATGGGTCAGCTCTAACCCTGGGGAGAATCTACTGCAGGAGATTGTTTTGATAAGTAGATCTCTGGGATGAGAAGACAGGAGCTGACTCATCACTGCCATCATCTGTACTCCTAACGAGCATGCTCAACACAGAGGAAGAGACAGGAGCTGACCCATCACCTGTACTCCATATGAGCATGCTCAATTCTTGGAATAGTCAGGAGCAGACCCATCACTGCCATCATCTGTACTTCATATGAGCATACTCACTACTTAGAGAAAGAGACAGGAGCAGACCCATCCCTGCCATAATCTCCTACTGAGTATGCTCAACATGGAGGAAGAGACAGGAGCAGACCCATCATCTGTACTCCTAATGAGCATGCTCAACATGGAGGAAGAGACAGGAGCTGACCCATCACTGCCATCATCTCTACTCCAAATGAGCATACGCAATATTCAGAGGAAGAGACAGGAGCTAACCCATCACTGCCATCATGTGTACTTCATATGAGACTGCACAATACTTGGAAGAGACAGGAGCTGACCCATCACTGCCATCATGTGTACTTCATATGAGAATGCACAATACTTGGAAGAGACAGGAGCCGACCCATCACTGCCATCATGTGTACTCCTAATGAGCATACTCAATACTCAGAAGACAAGAGCTGATCTAATACTGCCATCATCTGTACTCAATATGGGGATGCTCAACACTCAGAGGACACAGGAGCTGACCCATCACTGCCATCATCTGTACTCCAAAAGAGTACGATCTGATCTCAACGCAGTTAAATGCAAATTTTTTTTGCAGGAATAAAGACATATTCCCTAATAAAATGATTTTCATATCTTTACATGTTGGAAAATTAGTTTAAAATAATTGAGTTACTTTTCCGTAATAAAAAATCTCATGTGTCTTGGTGCTAGTGTTTTCTTCACTTCTTGCTGCCAGAAGAACCCTGAATTTTGGTGTCCACCACAGTTTATGACAATTGGCGCCCCAATATTCTGATTTAGAACTGGAAATTTCTCGGATAGGAAAAAAAGTAAAAAATGTGAACTTCCTTCAATCATCACCAGGGGGCGCTCACTGTACAATATTTTATTAGAGTATACAGCCCTGTCCATCAGAACTCAATTGTGGATGTGATCTTTTTTGGTGATCATCACGTAGTCCTCCTTGGTGTCCTCATGTACATTATACTCATTAATCAGAAGGGAGTCTGCAGTTGGAGAAGACATCTGGAAGGGATTTTCCTCTTCTTTGATATTTGGGGATCTCATACGCTCGTTTTCGGGCGCCTTGGGTGGAATGTATGTGGAGTGCGGTGGCTCTCGGACCTTATCAGTTCCCGGAGTCCACATAGGTGGCTTTCTGGAGATATTCAACATGGAGGAATCAGAAGACAGGGACATGGGACTGGCAATGATCTCCGTGCCCTCCTTAGTATTCCGGAATTCCCACTTTACCTCCCTTTTGCCCAAATCACTGTTTGCCGAATCGGGTGGTGCCGTCTCCTCGATGGGGTAAGTCAACGACTCTCCGGAGAGGTCCCGCATCTTTAGTTTCAACACCATGCGCTCTGGCTTGGCCAGCATGATGGCTTCTACAGGAGATTCGTTGGACACCAGAGATTTGGGGGGGTCCAGTTGTTCCGTAAAAGTCTTTACGTCAACTGTGTCACCTTGTAGGTCATAGGTGATCTTCTCCACACGTTTGGCTGATCCAAAGGAGTCTGGCATATCATTTTGGGCAAAGTTTGGTTCTTCGGAGACGGGCGCTACCCACCGTTTTGGCTTGACATACAATGGAAAGATTGGCCGTTGGCCCAAGTTGAGGTCACTGTAGTTGTTGAGGAACTCATCGCTGTCCGTGCGCTTGGTATAATAATGTGGTGCCTTCTCGGAAAGATCAGAAGGGTCATTCTGGCTGCTTGGATGAGTGACGGTCAGTTCCTCGGCGTTTATAGGGTCATTATTACTCGGGACATTGCTTTTAAGATCAAGTTCATCCGTTCCGTTGGGATTTTCACAAGTCTGACCAGTAGACTCGCTCTCGGTTCTTGCTTCAAGGCCGGGAACGTTGACCAACAGACTTACGGAGACGGATCTATCTTCATTGAGGCGCCGAAGCAAATTTTCACACCGAATTCTGGACAGATACAAGTCAAAGGCCGTCTGCTTGGCCTCTTCGCCGTTTATTTTGCCTCCGATCGTATATTCGGTGTTGGATACTATCGAGTAACCCACTCGCTGGAGGATCTGCCGAATGGTATCTTCTGGGATGACAGGTTGGAGAAAGTAGACAAAGGTCCCAGTAAATTTCTGAAAAAAGAAATAAAAAAAAAAAGTAAAAGTAAACAAAAATTAAACACAACCAACTAATGGATCATATAGACAAAATTAGGCAAGGTGGCACTAAGGGGGCAAGTCTCTCTATGTTCGTCAGACCTGTAGGACCACGCACGCTTTGTCATCACGCCAGTCAGATTCTGCATCCTACTGATTGCATGAGTGCGGAGGAAAAGGGGGCTTTAGGGGGCTTGTAGGGATCGATGGGGATCCAATCCACCAGATAGCTATGTTCATGAGACCTATAGGACCACGGTCGCTTTGTCATCACTCCACTCAGATACTGGGTCCTACTCATTGCATGAGTGTGAGGGAAAAGGGGGCTTTAAACCCTCGCTTGTAGAGAATAATGGGGATCCCATCCACTATCAGACAGTCTCTGTTAGTCAGATCTATAGGTCCACGCTCACTTTGTCATCACTCCACTAATATGCAATGAGTAGGACTCGGAGTCTATGAGTGGAGTAATGACAAAGCATGTGTGGTCCTATAGATCTGAAGAACATAGACTATCTGGTGTTGGATGGGATCCCTATTTATCTCTATAAGCGACGGTCTAAAGCCCCCTTTTCATCCACACTCATGCAATGAGTAAGACTCAGAATCTGAGTGTGGAGGAAAAGGGGGCTTTACACCCTCACTTCCAATAATCACTGGGGACCCCAGCCCCCATCAGTCTATGTTCGTCAGGCCTATAGGACCACGCACGCTTTGTCATCACTCCACTGGGATTCCGGGTCCTACTCATTGCATGAATGCGGTGGAAAAGGGGGCTTTAAACCCTCGCTGTAGAGATCAATGGGGATCTCATCATCTATTAGACAGATAATCTGTTTGTCAGATCTATAGGATCACACACACTCCTATAATCTGAGTCCTACTCATTGCATCAGTGATGAGGGAAAGGGGTCTTTAGACCATCGCCTGTAGAGATCAATGGAGATCCCTTCCGCCATTAGATAGTCCATGTCCATCAGGCCTATAGGACCACGCACGCTTTGTCATCACTCCACTTATGGATTCAGAGTAATACTCATTACACGAGTGTGGAGGAAAGGGGGGCTTTAGACCCTCGCTTGTAGAGATCAATGGGGATCTTATCATCTATCAGATAGTCCATGTTTTTCAGATCCATAGGATCCCGTACGCTTTGTCATCACTCCACTTATAGATTCTGGGTCCTACTCATTGCATGACTGTGGAGGAAAAGGGGGCTCCTTTGCAGTGATCAATGGGGATCCCATCTGCGGTCATACAGTTATAGAGGATTGGTGCTAAATGTCTATAATGGGATAAGAATGGGGGCGAGGGGGTCCTGACCATTGGGACCCCAACCCACAAATCACCATTATGAAGTAATGGGACTGGGCTGCAATTTTGGGGACAAACTCAAAATACACAATTGACGCTGTACTTGGAAATACATTGAGGGGACAACGGTGGTCAGGAGAGCCACTGCGGGGAAGAAGAGCAGCTGCAGGCAACGGACCCCCTCAAAATCAGTGTTTGGGGGGGTGGGTAGAGGACGGACTGCCACTGGATCTCCGAATAAAAGGAAATTGTCTCCCTTTGACTTAACTTGCAGATTTCTGTAGCTTCAATGGATAAAAGGCCAATGCAGGCCTGAAGTGATAAATAAATAAAAAAAAAATAAAAATAAAAATAAATACTAATAATAATAATAATAATAATAATTATAATAAAATAGCTCAAAATTAGCAAAACTCTTGATGCAGTGAATCTTTTATTTTCACGTTACTGGCCCATTAAAATATAATACACTGCCACTCTCCTGACAATTTCATGTGACCGCTGCAGCCAATCAGTGGTCACTAATGATCATCAACCTTCATAATTACATTCTAGTGGAAGAAACACTGTTCTTCCACTTGGAAGTAATTAACAAGAGGTGATATCACAACTCACCTCCACCTCCTCATGTACAATGACTGATATCACCTATATACAGTAGATAACAGGATCCACCATTCACTATAGGTAATATCACAGCTCACCTCCGCCTCCTGTACAATAACTGATAACACCTCTATATACAGTAGATAACACAGGATCCAGCATCCACAATAGGTGATGTCACAACTCACCTCCACCTCCTCTGATATCACCTCTATATACAGCAGATAACACAGGATCCACCATTCACAATAGGTGATGTCACAGCTCACCTCCATCTTCTGATTTAACCAAAAGTTCATTTTCTGATGATACATCCTCTTTTTCGTCAGTGAACTGTAGTTCTAAGTTTAGCCCTTGAGTTATGGCTGTGTAGTCTGCTGTCCCACGTGTGTGTTTCGGGGGTGCTTGTTGCACATTGGGACCCCCCATCTCACATGTCCAGAGTATTTTATTACTGCTGCAAACTGCCATAAAGCAAATGCACTAAGTCAGATGCAGTTAGATAAAGTTTTGTGGACTCTGACTTATAACCTGTAAATCTCCTGTGAAAAGCTGATGCCAGGGGCCACTAGGGGGAGCTGTGTAGAGGGAGATGCTGATGCCAGGGGCCACTAGGGGGAGCTGTGTAGAGGGAAATGCTGATACTAGGGGCCACTAGGGGGAGCTGTGTAGAGGGAGATGCTGATGCCAGGGGCCACTAGGGGGAGCTGTGTAGAGGGAGATGCTGATACCAGGGGCCACTAGGGGGAGCTGTGTAGCGGGAGATGCAGATGCCAGGGGCCACTAGGGGGAGCTGTGTAAAGGGAGATGCTGATGCCAGGGGCCACTAGGGTGAGCTGTGTAGCGGGAGATGCTGATGCCAGGGGCCACTAGGGTGAGCTGTGTAGCGGGAGATGCTGATGCCAGGGGCCACTAGAGGGAGCTGTGTAGCGGGAGATGCTGATGCCAGGGGCCACTAGGGGGAGCTGTGTAGCAGGTGATGCAGATGCCAGGGGCCACTAGGGGGAGCTGTGTAGAGGGAGAGGAGGATGCCAGGGGCCACTAGGGGGAGCTGTGTAGAGGGAGATGCTGATGCCAGGGGCCACTAGGGGGAGCTGTGTAGCGGGAGATGCTGATGCCAGGGGCCACTAGGGGGAGCTGTGTAGCGGGAGATGCTGATGCCAGGGGCCACTAGGGGGAGCTGTGTAGCGGGAGATGCTGATACCAGGGGCCACTAGGGGGAGCTGTGTAGAGGGAGATGCTGATACCAGGGGCCACTAGGGGGAACGGTGTAGAGGGAGATGCTGATGCCAGGGGCCACTAGGGGGAGCTGTGTAGAGGGAGATGCTGATGCCAGGGGCCACTAGGGGGAGCTGTGTAGAGGGAGATGCTGATGCCAGGGGCCACTAGGGGGATCTGTGTAGAGGGAGATGCTGATACTAGGGGCCACTAGGGGGAGCTGTGTAGCGGGAGATGCTGATGCCAGGGGCCACTAGGGGGAGCTGTGTAGAGGGAGATGCTGATGCCAGGGGCCACTAGGGGGAGCTGTGTAGAGGGAGATGCTGATACTAGGGGCCACTAGGGGGAGCTGTGTAGCGGGAGATGCTGATGCCAGGGGCCACTAGGGGGAGCTGTGTAGAGGGAGATGCTGATACTAGGGGCCACTAGGGGGAGCTGTGTAGAGGGAGATGCTGATACCAGGGGCCACTAGAGGGAGCTGTGTAGAGGGAGATGCTGATACTAGGGGCCACTAGGGGGAGCTGTGTAGAGGGAGATGCTGATACTAGGGGCCACTAGGGGGAGCTGTGTAGCGGGAGATGCTGATGCCAGGGGCCACTAGGGGGAGCTGTGTAGAGGGAGATGCTGATACTAGGGGCCACTAGGGGGAGCTGGGTAAAGGGAGATGCTGATGCCAGGGGCCACTAGGGGGAGCTGTGTAGCGGGAGATGCTGATGCCAGGGGCCACTAGGGGGAGCTGTGTAGAGGGAGATGCTGATACCAGGGGCCACTAGGGGGAGCTGTGTAGAGGGAGATGCTGATACCAGGGGCCACTAGGGGGAGCTGTGTAGAGGGAGATGCTGATACCAGGGGCCACTAGGGGGAGCTGTGTAGAGGGAGATGCTGATACTAGGGGCCACTAGGGGGAGCTGTGTAGAGGGAGATGCTGATGCCAGGGGCCACTAGGGGGAGCTGTGTAGAGGGAGATGCTGATGCCAGGGGCCACTAGAAGGAGCTGTGTAGAGGAAGATGCTGATACTAGGGGCCACTAGGGGGAGCTGTGTAGCGGGAGATGCTGATGCCAGGGGCCACTAGGGGGAGCTGTGTAGAGGGAGATGCTGATGCCAGGGGCCACTAGGGGGAGCTGTGTAGAGGGAGATGCTGATGCCAGGGGCCACTAGGGGGAACGGTGTAGAGGGAGATACTGATGCCAGGGGCCACTAGGGGGAACTGTGTAGCGGGAGATGCTGATGCCAGGGGCCACTAGGGGGAGCTGTGTAGAGGGAGATGCTGATACTAGGGGCCACTAGGGGGAGCTGGGTAGAGGGAGATGCTGATGCCAGGGGCCATTAGGCGGAGCTGTGTAGCGGGAGATGCTGATGCCAGGGGCCACTAGGGGGAGCTGTGTAGAGGGAGATGCTGATACCAGGGGCCACTAGGGGGAGCTGTGTAGAGGGAGATGCTGATACCAGGGGCCACTAGGGGGAACGGTGTAGAGGGAGATGCTGATGCCAGGGGCCACTAGGGGGAGCTGTGTAGAGGGAGATGCTGATGCCAGGGGCCACTAGGGGGAGCTGTGTAGAGGGAGATGCTGATACCAGGGGCCACTAGAAGGAGCTGTGTAGAGGGAGATGCTGATGCCAGGGGCCACTAGAAGGAGCTGTGTAGAGGGAGATGCTGATGCCAGGGGCCACTAGAAGGAGCTGTGTAGAGGGAAATGCTGATACTAGGGGCCACTAGGGGGAGCTGTGTAGCGGGAGATGCTGATGCCAGGGGCCACTAGGGGGAGCTGTGTAGAGGGAGATGCTGATACTAGGGGCCACTAGGGGGAGCTGTGTAGAGGGAGATGCTGATGCCAGGGGCCACTAGGGGGAACGGTGTAGAGGGAGATACTGATGCCAGGGGCCACTAGGGGGAACTGTGTAGCGGGAGATGCTGATGCCAGGGGCCACTAGGGGGAGCTGTGTAGAGGGAGATGCTGATACTAGGGGCCACTAGGGGGAGCTGTGTAGCGGGAGATGCTGATGCCAGGGGCCACTAGGGGGAGCTGTGTAGAGGGAGATGCTGATGCCAGGGGCCACTAGGGGGAGCTGTGTAGAGGGAGATGCTGATGCCAGGGGCCACTAGGGGGAACGGTGTAGAGGGAGATACTGATGCCAGGGGCCACTAGGGGGGAACTGTGTAGCGGGAGATGCTGATGCCAGGGGCCACTAGGGGGAGCTGTGTAGAGGGAGATGCTGATACCAGGGGCCACTAGAAGGAGCTGTGTAGAGGGAGATGCTGATACTAGGGGCCACTAGGGGGAGCTGTGTAGAGGGAGATGCTGATGCCAGGGGCCACTAGAAGGAGCTGTGTAGAGGGAGATGCTGATACTAGGGGCCACTAGGGACAACTGTGTAGCGGGAGATGCAGATGCCAGGGGCCACTAGGGGGAACTGTGTAGCGGGAGATGCTGATGCCAGGGGCCACTAGAAGGAGCTGTGTAGAGGGAGATGCTGATGCCAGGGGCCACTAGGGGGAGCTGTGTAGAGGGAGATGCTGATGCCAGGGGCCACTAGGGGGAACGGTGTAGAGGGAGATACTGATGCCAGGGGCCACTAGGGGGAGCTGTGTAGGGGGAGATGCTGATGCCAGGGGCCACTAGGGGGAACTGTGTAGCGGGAGATGCTGATGCCAGGGGCCACTAGGGGGAGCTGTGTAGAGGGAGATGCTCATACTAGGGGCCACTAGGGGGAGCTGTGTAGAGGGAGATGCTGATGCCAGGGGCCACTAGGGGGAGCTGTGTAGAGGGAGATGCTGGGTCTGGTCCATTTAATATGAGAGATTGCAGAACTTCAGAGAACTCTAGGGGATAGAAATTTAAAGGGACAGTATGACACTTCCTCCGGAGTTCCCCTTTTAATCGTCACGTTTCGGTTCATATATTAGAGACGTAGGAGACTTTCTAGATTTCGGTCCCAAGGCTGCCGTCATCTGTTTTGTTTTTACCCCTGTATGTCTATTATTGGAGATCACACGTGACGCGCGGCACACGGGGAGGGTCAGAGATCAGACATTCCAGATTATCAGGACTGAAAGCCGAATAACCGGAATTCCCGACTCCTTCATCTGTAATGATAAATCTCCTACTACTGTAAAGATGACTAAATAGGAAAGTTTTCCATTAATTACAGCAACCCCTTTAAGTGTTACCCAGTAGAGGACCCCTTTAATTTGATTCTATTCACCACTTTACTCCTTTAATGTAGCAAATATGGTCTCCTCTAGGGCAGGTCCCACTGATCTATACCATGAATAGGTGACATTAGAGGCCTAAAACAGCGCCACATCCGTCTGGAGGTCGAGTGTGGTATTGCAGGTCAGCTCCATTCACTTCAATGGCCCTGAGCTGTAAATCCAGACAAGTAATTCGGGGTGATTTCCTGCACATCAACTTAAAGGGGTTGTCCACTGAAAAAAAGTTATTGTTCCGCAGGATAGGTGATATCTTACTGACTGGTGGGGTCTGCCCGCTGAAACCTGCAACAATCGGAAGAATGAGGACATTTTTCTCCCAGATGGAGGACTTTTACATGATAGAGGGGGCAGTTCAGACGCCCAACAGCCTCTATCACCTCCCCCCTTCAAACAATGACTGATAACACAGGATCTACTATTTACAATACGAAATTTCACAACTCACCTCCTCCTTCTGTACAATGACTGATAACACAGGATCCAAAATTCACAATAGATTATGCCACAGCTCACGTCCTCCTGTACAATGACTGATAATATATAGCTATATACAGTAGATAACAGGATCCACCATTCACAGTAGGTGATATCACAGCTCACCTCCTCCTCCTGTACAATGATTAATAACACCTCTATAAACAGTAACACAGGATCCACCGTCCACAATTCGTAATATCACAGCTCACCTCCTCCCTCTCCTGTACGATGACTGATAATACCTCTATATACAGTTACACAGGATCCACTGTACACAATCAGGTGATATGACAGCTCACCTCCTCCTGCTGTACAATGACTGATAACACAGGATCCACCATTCACAGTAGGTGATATCAAAGTTCACCTCCTCCTGTACAATGACTGATAATACCTCTATATAGAGTAACACAGGATCCACCATCCACAATAAGTGATATCACAGCTCACCTCCTCTCTCCTGTACAATGACTGATAACACCTCTATATACAGTAACAGGATCCACTGTACATAATCGGAGATATCACAGCTCACCTCCTTCTGCTGTACAATGACTGATAACATCTCTATATACAGTTGATAACACAGGATCCACCATTCACAATAGCTGATGTCACAGCTCACCTCCTCCTACTGTACAATGACGGTAACACAGGATCCACTATTCACAATAGGTGATGTCACAGCTCACCTCCCCCTCCTCCTGTAAAACGATTGATAACACTTCTATATACAGCAGATATCTACTGTGAACGGCAGCTCCTGTGTTATCAAAGCTCACCTCCTCCTTCTGTACAATGACTGATAACACAGGATCCACCATTCACAATAGGTGATGTCACAGCTCACCTCCCCCTCCTCCTGTAAAATGATTGATAACACTTCTATATATAACAGATATCATCTACTGTGAAAGGCGGATCCTGTTTTATCAAAGCTCACCTCCTCCTTCTATACAATGATTGATAACACAGGACCCACCATTCACAATAATGTCACAGCTCACCTCCTCCCACTTCCTGCACAATGATCTATGAATCTGCCAGAAAAAGGGCACTCAGCAGTCCCAAAGATTAGTAATGAGGCGGCGGTGGATCATATGTATGGGGCTAAAGGTTCTGCTGGGTGTGGGTCATGGCGGTTGGACCTCTATCATTCAGCACACGCTGGGGGTTATAGTTTTGCAGCAGCTGGAGAGTCCCACAGGTCAGGGATGAGAGCCATAGAGGAGGACCTCTGATGGGGACACTAAGGTCTTCAGGTTGGGGCTTGGATGGTGGACCCCATTGTCCGCCGCCCCACTTTTTGTCATTTTCCTACCTTTAGGGTCCTGATCTCTT
This sequence comes from Anomaloglossus baeobatrachus, assembly GCF_048569485.1. NCBI lineage: Eukaryota > Metazoa > Chordata > Amphibia > Anura > Aromobatidae > Anomaloglossus > Anomaloglossus baeobatrachus. The sequence goes on along the minus strand of NC_134362.1, from coordinate 184,211,392 downwards.
TCCTCCATGGAAATAGGAATAAGTTGACGCAGATGAGCTCCAGGACTGCGAACCCCTTCACCATCTTCCTCAGCAGCTCCACCTTGCGCTCCAGCTTTTGGCTGTGTAGGTTGTGTCTGATGAGCCTGGAGTAGGGGTCCCCCATGGCTGTGGAGGGGTCGGTGTCCCCCCTGTCCTGGGGCTCGGGGTCACACAGGGTCACCTCGCCCTCATGGCTCCTGGACACATAGTGTGAGATGTAGTCCTGGTAGAGCCTGTGCCTGTCTGCAGGGCCCCTCATCTCACTTTCTGGCTCCTTTCCTTCCTGCTAAGTTCTGCATTGAGGAAGTCACAGGCTCTGCCTCCAGCTCCCTCCAAAACATTGGCTGGGTGCAAGCATTGTGCCAAACCACATAGGACACCACCAGTGTCAATCACAGGGCCAGGAAGCGAAAGCGAAAGCCTAGCCTGCCCTGTGGATACATATGGATGGAATACATATGGATGTGGCAGAGCCCAGCCCGTCACTTCTCTCTGGGGCTTCGCAATCAAAATTAATCTTAATTATCAATACTTTTTAAGATATTAGGAGCAGGAATATTTATTTTTTTTTTACTTTTTTTTTCTTACGTCTTTTTTAATTTATTTTTTTTTACTTTTTTGCTTGCGTCTATTTTACTTTATTTTTTTACTTTTTTTTCTTACATCTGTTTTTTTTTCTATTTTGTTTAATTTTTTTCTTTCTTACGTCTTTTTTTATTATTTTTACTTTGTTTACTTTTTTCTTTCTTACGTCTTTTTTATTTATTTTTTTACTTTTTTTCTTTCTTACGTCTTTTTTATTTTGTTTACTTTTTTCTTATGTCTTTTTTTTACTTTTTTCTTACATCTTTTTAATTTTTTTATTTTGTTTAATTTTTTCTTTCTTACGTCTTTTTTATTTTTATTTTTTTTTACTTTTTTTTTCTTACGTCTTTTTTATTTTTTTTATTTTGTTTACTTTTTTCTTATGTCTTTTTTTTACTTTTTTCTTACATCTTTTTAATTTTTTTATTTTGTTTAATTTTTTCTTTCTTACGTCTTTTTTATTTTTATTTTTTTTTACTTTTTTTTCTTACGTCTTTTTTATTTTTTTTATTTTGTTTACTTTTTTCTTTCTTACGTCTTTTTTATTTATTTTTTTACTTTTTTTCTTTCTTACGTCTTTTTTATTTTTTTTATTTTGTTTACTTTTTTCTTATGTCTTTTTTTTACTTTTTTCTTACATCTTTTTAATTTTTTTATTTTTTCTTTCTTACGTCTTTTTTATTTTTATTTTTTTTTACTTTTTTTTTCTTACGTCTTTTTTATTTTTTTTATTTTGTTTACTTTTTTCTTTCTTACGTCTTTTTTTTATTTTGTTTACTTTTTTCTTTCTTACGTCTTTTTTTATTTTGTTTACTTTTTTCCTTGCGTCTATTTTATTTTATTTTTTTACTTTTTTTTCTGATGTATTTTCTATTTTGTTTAATTTTTTTCTTTCTTACGTCTTTTTTTATTATTTTTACTTTGTTTACTTTTTTCTTTCTTACATCTTTTTTATTTTTATTTTGTTTACTTTTTTTCTTTCTTACGTCTTTTTTTTATTTTGTTTACTTTTTTTCTTACGTCTTTTTTTTATTTTTTTTTTCTTATGTCTTTTCTATTTTTTTGCTTACTTTTTTCTTTCTTACATTTTTTTTTATTCTTTTTACTTTTTTTCTTTCTTACATCTTTTTTATTTTTTTTTTATTTTATTTACTTTTTTTCTTTTTATGTCTTTTTTATTTATTTTTTTATTTTTACTTTTTTTCTTACGTCTTTTTTATTTTTTTTTTTTACTTTTTTCTCTTACATCTTTTTTATTTTTTTTTTATTTTGTTTACTTTTTTCTTTCTTACGTCTTTTTTATTTATTTTTTTACTTTTTTTCTTTCTTACGTCTTTTTTATTTTTTTTATTTTGTTTACTTTTTTCTTATGTCTTTTTTTTACTTTTTTCTTACATCTTTTTAATTTTTTTATTTTTTCTTTCTTACGTCTTTTTTATTTTTATTTTTTTTTACTTTTTTTTTCTTACGTCTTTTTTATTTTGTTTACTTTTTTCTTTCTTACGTCTTTTTTTTATTTTGTTTACTTTTTTCTTTCTTACGTCTTTTTTTATTTTGTTTACTTTTTTCCTTGCGTCTATTTTATTTTATTTTTTTACTTTTTTTTCTGATGTATTTTCTATTTTGTTTAATTTTTTTCTTTCTTACGTCTTTTTTTATTATTTTTACTTTGTTTACTTTTTTCCTTCTTACATCTTTTTTATTTTTATTTTGTTTACTTTTTTTCTTTCTTACGTCTTTTTTTTATTTTGTTTACTTTTTTTCTTACGTCTTTTTTTTATTTTTTTTTTCTTATGTCTTTTCTATTTTTTTGCTTACTTTTTTCTTTCTTACATTTTTTTTATTCTTTTTACTTTTTTTCTTTCTTACATCTTTTTTATTTTTTTTTATTTTATTTACTTTTTTTCTTTTTATGTCTTTTTTATTTATTTTTTTATTTTTACTTTTTTTCTTACGTCTTTTTTATTTTTTTTTTTACTTTTTTCTCTTACATCTTTTTTATTTTTTTTTTATTTTGTTTACTTTTTTCTTTCTTATGTCTTTTTTATTACTTATTTTTTTTCTTACGTCTTTTTTTTATTATTTTTTTTAATTTTCTTTTGTCCTTTTTTCACGCCAGTGTATTTTGCACCAAATTCATCAAAATAGGCGCTGTATAATGAAATAATGGAAAATTAAATTTAGTTGGCCATCAGTTTTTTGGCATCAGGCACAATCCGGCAAAAAAACTGATACGTCGAATCACTTTTTCCCATCCGTTTTTTCCGTTTTTCCACGGATCCATTCTGATACTGAGCATGCTCAATTTAAAAAAACGCAATCCATCGCTGCATTGCGTTTTTTGCCGTATTATGCCCATAGGCTTCCATTATACAACACGGCGCTGGATCCGTCCTCGTCCGTATTTTTTGTTTTTCAACAAAAAAAACTTTACTTTTTCACATTTTTTTTTCTTCAGGCACAAACCGGATTGTGCCTGATGCGACGGATCCGTCGCAAATTGTGACAAAACTGATGTGACGGATCCAGCAAAAAAATGGATCAGTCTCATTTTTCCCCATCCGGCGAGAGTTTTTTTTTTTTCTTTCCAGAAGTGAATTTACATGCATGCCCAGAAATAAAAAACGGATCCGGTGCCTGATTCCGTTTTTTTTTATGGATGGCGACGGGTCTGGCGCCCATAGGCTACCATTGTAAAAAAAAAACGGATAGCGCCGGCTCCGTCGCAATCCGTTTTTGTGCTGGACACAAAAAACGATGCATGCTGCGTTCCTTCTGGCGGCCACACAGACACATTTCGCCGATCCGGCGCATGCCGGATCAAAACGCAAGGCCATGCGGCACAATCCGGGTCAAAAACAACACTGAGAGAAAAACTAATCTAGCGCCGGATACGTTTTTTTTTTTAAAAAAAAAGCCGAATTCCGCATGATGGCAAAAAGTGATGGGTGACATGGTGCGTCCTATCCGGCGACCGAACAGACAACTTTTGCCAGATCCGGCGCACGCCAGATGAAATGCAACACCATGCGGCACAATCCGGCGCTAATACAAGACTATGGAGGAAAAAAACGGATCCGGCACTGGATCCGTTTTATCTGTTTTTTGTCGGATTGTGCCTGATGCCAAAAAACTGATGTGTGAAAGCAGCCTAAGGCTAGTTTTACGCATCCGACTTTTCGCCGTTTTGCCGGATTCGGCACACTCCAGTAAAGTGTATACAGTACAATGGCAGCGCGACAAGCACCGGTCACATGCTGTCATGTGACCCGGAAGTTGCGGCGCTGCCATTGTATTGTATACAATGTGCTGGCGTGCGCCAAATCCGGCAAAACGGCGAAAAGCCGGATGTGAAACTAGCCTTAGGGGTACTTTTATTGATAACCTTAGGATGTCAATATCAGATTAGTGGGGGGTGTGTAGCGCCCCACGGGGAAGGTGTTGTACCCTACTCGTAGCCGTGCCGAGGGGGCAGATCTTCTGCGATGTCGTGATAGTGATGTCACCTGTGGTACGCGGCCGCCGCTGCAGGGTCTCTCACCGGGGCAGATGTTGGGTGCAGCCGGGATGGTGTCGCTCCCCACAGGCGGAGCGGGATTACCCCGGGAGGAAGGCCGGGGGGGGTGGTAGTCCCCGTTGACGCCGGGTAAATGAGAGGCAGAGACAGGGGCTGCGGTTCCAGGTCTTTTTACTCACAAGTAGTTCAGGTGCTGCCTCAGAGTACCGTTCTCTGCCACGATGGGCTCCAGCCAATCCCGAATCCATCGGCGGTCACCGCCGGTGCCCGTGAAAGTCTGTTAGTGAAATGTCCCTCGGTTGCTGTCCAGAACCCGGGCTGAGCCTCCTGCTCCAAGCCACGTGTGTCGCCCAGGGTTATGGGGTACTCGGTCCCGGGCGGTGTATATCTGGGGAAAGTCACTTTGGTGGCCGTTCCCCGTGTACGTGCCCTGGGCCCCTTTTGTAAAGGGGAATATTTACAGGGGATTCGAGTAATGTTCACTTGTGACGCCACTTGCGGTGTTGCGGCTATGTGTATGAAGCCGCCGCTGCCCAATGTCCACTGCTGGGGCTGGTGTTAATGGCAGCCTGGATGTTGGACCCTCCGCAAGCAGCGCCGGGCCCCAGAGGATAGGTGAAATGACGGGTGTCGGAAGAAGGGAGTCCACACAAGGGGTTTAGTGCAACTGGTTTCGCCTCCAGGTCCCCTTCATCCCAGTGCCATTGTAGTAATCGGGTACCTTCTTCTCCTCCACCTTTCTCTGGTTGATGAGTCCCCGTGGGGTAGAGCAACTGGGGGTCCCCATCCGGTGGTTATTTTCCACTTCTGTCCGCCTGACGGTAGCGTGAACCTTGTGGGGATGGTGTCTCTAGTCCTGTCCCCGTGCCTCCCTTTGCTCAGTTTTTTAGGGTCAGCAAGGTCCTTGATTGTCCCCTCACTGTGCAGGTGTTATTAGGCCTGAATGGAGCTTTATGCCTGACCTAGGGTCCAGTACCCCGTTGGTGCATAGTTCCGGGAGTACTCCACCGGCAACTACCCTCCTGGGCACCAGGTTACTGTCAACTCCTTGACAGTGCGTCTCCTCACGTCCACCTTCACTCCTCCGACTCCTCTGACCTACTGTCCACTATATGCCCCTCCCACCTGGTCAACTAGTGCACTGGACTGGCTTCATCCATTGGTCCGACCCTAGCTTTGTACCATTGTATGGGGGATTCTTGGGGAAAACTGGGATTACCTGGAGTTTTTGTGTGTTACTAGCACTGGTCTTCCGGGGCCCTAGGGGGTAGGCCCTGCATCCTGGTGGGGATGCAGGGGCGCTACACACGGGTCCACGAAAAGAGAGAAACACTAACTCCAGTTGTCAGTGCTAGGTGTTATCCCAAGCTGTGCCCAGGAAGGTTCTGTCTAAGTGTGATGGTTGCTCCTACTTCTACCCCACGTGGTGCCCACCCCATGGGAAAGTCCCATGCTTCGTGATGACTAACTCCCCTGTCTGCCCTAGTTCACCCCCCTGTGAGTAAGCACCTTACTGTTGTATGTGTGTGTTTTGTGCAGGCACCGACAGGTTAACCCCCTCCTGACCCGGGATAGATATTGCCCCATAAAAGTGGTGTAATACCCTGTGGCGCCTGAAGCCCAAGGGTGCCACAGGTGCAACACCAAATGGCGCGATGGCGGGCACAGAAAAGGGCCCCTGTGCAGGAACAATATCCGATTATAATGCATAATTGCACCGGATTTGGAGGTGATTGTGACCCCCTGACCTCTCGGACCCCAATGATATGTCCACCCCTAAAACAGCTGTTTCCGTCGCTGGTGATGGCCGAATTTGATCCAGCTCCTTCACGTATACGGGTACAACATCTGCCTCTAATGAAGAGGAGGGGGATCTGCTGCGGCCTCCTGTGCTGTTCTGTCCTGTAGACTGATCACATCCGGCCATCGCCAGGACTGGAATCAGTTGATATGTCGGGTGTCGCATCTCCAGTAAGATATTAAAGATATCTCCTGCTTATAAAACACTTATTGAAATATCAACATACAGTCCAGTAACATCGCTGGAATCAGGGTCTCAGCCCCTACATCATGCTGCACTCAGATTACATAGCAAAAACTGCTGATAGATTCTCTTTAAGAGATACACAGATAGGACCTATCAGCAGTTTTTGCTATGTAATCTGAGAGCAGCGTGATGTAGGGGCTGAGACCCTGATTCCAGCGATGTGTCACTTACTGAACTGAGTGTTGATGTTTCAATAAAAAAAGTTTGTTTAAAAGAACTGAGAGTCCTCAGTAGTTGATACTGGCTAACACGGTACAAATATATATTTTAGATGTTTCAATAAGTGTTTTATCATCAGAATATTATCAGTACAGGACTACCCCCCTCCCACCACAGATTAGTAGCTTTCTGTTAACATGCAATGCCCACAGAAAGCTGCCAACCAGGGGTGTGGGCGGGGTTATAGAGGGCTCAGCATTCAGAGATCTGCAGTAGAGAAAATAGGGATTCTATTATAACAACACTCAGCAGCCCAGTAAGTGACACATCGCTTGAGTCAGGGTCTCAGCCCCTACATCATGCTGCTCTCAGACTACATAGCAAAAATTGCTGATAGATTCTCTTTAAGAGATACACAGGATCTATCAGCAATTTTTGCTATGTAGTCTGAGAGCAGCATGATGTAGGGGCTGAGACCCTGATTCCCGCGATGTGTCACTTACTGGTCTTCTTGCTGTTCTTTTTATAGAACCCCTGTTTTCACTGCTGCAGATCTCTGAATGCTGAGCCCTGTATATCCCTGCCCGCACCACTGATTGGCAGCGTTCTGTGTACACTATATTGACAATAAGCTGCTAATCAGTGGTGAGTGGGGTAGTCCTGTAATAATAATCTCCTGCTGATAAAACATTTATTGAATCATCAGCACACAGTCCAGTAAGTAACAATGCTGGAATCAGGGTCTCTGCCCCTTACATAATGCTGCTCTCAGATTACATAGCAAAACATTTGCTGATAGATCCTAGCTGTATATGTCATAAAGAGAATCTATCAGCAGTTTTTGCTTTGTAATCTGAGAGCAGATAATGTAGTGGTTGAGACCCTGATTCCAGTAATGTGTCACTGGTCTTCTTGCTGTTATTTTTATACACTGTTTTCTCTTCTCTTTAAGAGATACACAGCTAGGATCTATCAGCAGTTTTTGCTATGTAATCTGAGTGCAGCATGATGTAGGGGCTGAGACCCTGATTTCAGTGATGTGTCACTTACTGGTCTTCGTGCTGTTATTTTTATACACTGTTTTCTCTTCTGAAAATCTAGCAGGTCTCTGAATGCTGACGCCTGTATAACCATGCCTACACCACTGATTGGCAGCTTTCTGTGTACATTGTTTATTGAGAAAAGGCTGCTAATCAGTGGTGGGAGTGGTATAGTCCTATACTGATAATCTCCTGCTGACAAAACACTTCTTGAAACATCAACACACAGCGCAGTAAGTGACACTTTGCTGGAATCAGATTCTCAACCCCTATATCATGCTGCTCTCAGATTACAGAGCAAAAACTGCTGATAGATTCTCTTTAAGAAATACGCGGCTAGGATCTATCAGCAGATTTTGCCATGTGATTTGAGAGCAGCATGATGTAGGGGCTGAGACCCTGATTCCAGGATGTGTCACTTACTGAGCATTATCCACAGCCCTGACGTGTGTCCCAGAAGATCGTTATTTATAAATAAATCCTTTATTTTATATTCTTCAACGTTTTGGAAGCCAGAAAATGTATATATGTGTATAAGAGAAGTGTATATATGGTAGATGTATATGTGGATGAGATGGCTGAATATACTGGATGTATATATGTATACGATGACTGTGTATATGTCTGTCTTATATATGAGATGTCTGAGTATCTGAATGAAATATCTATAGATCTATAGGGGGACTATATACATATATATATATATATACTGTATACCAGATGTAGGACTCTATGTATCAGGCTGTATAAGGTGACTGTACATAAGAGATCAGTGTTCTATAGAAGGATTATATAGGGGCAATGGACGACCGAATATGTATATACAGTGTGTATACAGACGTACAAGACGAGTACATGTGGGCGAGATGACTGTATGTATGAGGACATGGAAATGATGGTACTACCTCTGTATAAGATGAATGTACCTTCATATAAGATGCCAGTATTTCCATATAAAATGGCCATCTCTCTATATAAGATGACTATATCTCTATATAAGATAACGGTCTCTCCATATAAGATCTCAGTGTCTCTGTATCAGATGCCAGTATCTCTATATAAGATACCTTATCTCTATATAAGATGTCTATGTCTATATAAGATGCCAGTACCTCTATATAAGATGCCATTATCTCTATATAAGAGGTCTATCTCTATATAAGATACCAGTATCTTTATATAGGATAACCGCTTCTGCATATAGGGTAAAGACAAAATCCCTTTCGGCGCTTCCGGAGGATAAATGGATTATCAGTGCAAGTTTGCAACAACTTCAAGAACAAGAGTTTATTAAGGGTTCAATAAAAAACGGACAATTACGGACAACGCGTTTCAGCTAACAAAAGCCTTCATCAGGTGTAGTTTACATTGCTGGTATTAGACCTTGAAATTAGTCATGCAGACAATAAAATTATAACTAAAACCTTCTTTAAAAAAACTGACTCAAACGGATTTCTTGACTTCCGTAGTGCTCACTATCCTAAATGGAAGCAGAATATACCATTTAGTCAATACCGACGAATTCGGAAGAATAATACTTTGGAGTCAGATTATATTGAACAATCCAAAATTTTAACAAAAAAATTTTTGGATAAAAAATATCCCCAAAAATTAGTAACAGAAGCCTTTGAGATATACCTAAAAAAAACCCAGATGGGTTGTTTGGAAAGAAAAAATAAAGAAAATACTACTTCGATTCAGTTAAACACAGAACAACAGGAAGATCCACATGGGAATAATAAAAAAAGAAAAATTGAACACAGAGGGACAAAATGGCAATATAATTTTATAACTGCATTTAACCAGGGTAGTAATTCGATCAGGACAATTTTAAAAAAACATTGGCACATTTTAAAAATGGATCCTTTTTTAAATAAATGGTTACCAGAGGTTCCAGGTATTACGTTTAAAAGGGGGATAACGGTGAAGAATATTATTGCACCGACTGTTTTAAAAAAACCTTTGTCAGTTTTTAGTGCAGCAAGATTCTCCACACAAAAACCTCCGGGCGTTTTCAAATGTGGATCAAAAAAATGCTTCTGTTGTGGTATTATTAGTCACAAACAGAATAGTATCACATCAAATAGTACAGGAGAGACAATTAATATTAATCAACATCTAACATGTGACAGTGACCATGTAGTCTATGTGGTCAGCTGCGACTGTGGTCTTCAGTACGTTGGCCGCACCACACAAACGGTGCGGTCACGCATGAATGGCCACAGGCACAATGCGAAAAAAGGTTTTCTTAAACATAGTCTCTCCAGACACCTGTTAATCAAACATCAAAAAAATTTTGATATAAAAGTGACCCCTGTAGAAAGAATTGCAGAGGACGATAGTGACAGTTTTAAAAAATTAAATAGGAAGGAGTCCTATTGGATTTTTAAGCTGAAAACCTTATACCCAGATGGTTTGAACGATGTGATAGAGAATGTCTAAATGTATATGTATCTTTTTTTTTTTTTTTTCTCTTTGTCTCTTATTTATAAATGCAATATATCTGGAAGTGATTTTTATATAAGTGCATGAATTTTAAACTATTCTCTAAAGGAAAAAGGAAGGAAAGGGAGAGAGCAAAAGGGGAAAGGGAGAGAGAGGAAAGAGAAGGGAAGGAAGAGATGAAGGAAAGAGAGAAGGGAAGAAAGAAGAGAGAGAGAGGAGAGAAAGGGAAAAGAAAAAGAAAAAAAAAGGAAAAAAAAAGAAAAATTGTGTTTTTAATCTGAATAATTTATTATGTGTTTTATATCACCGCATATTTTAAACACCAAAATTTTCCTTATTAACAATTAGAATTTTTATTCTTTTTCATTCATAAATTGTATCATTCATGCATAGCAGCAATATTTGCTTGCCCTTACACATGATCCATATAAGGATTTCAGCACAAGAACCACCATTTACCTCTTCGAGGTTGAGTGCTAATCTAATTGGAAGTACACACCCATGTTCCTCATACCCGCCTACATCATACACATAGACAGATCAGTCTATAAATTAGATTTTCTTAATACCAGCAATGTAAACTACACCTGATGAAGGCTTTTGTTAGCTGAAACGCGTTGTCCGTAATTGTCCGTTTTTTATTGAACCCTTAATAAACTCTTGTTCTTGAAGTTGTTGCAAACTTGCACTGATAATCCATTTATCCTCCGGAAGCGCCGAAAGGGATTTTGTCTTTACTCCATTACCCACGTGGGAGCAACCGTTCAGGACTCTCATTGTTCCCGAGGATTCGTGCTGCATACTGGAGGATTAATAAGAGAGTTGATCCACTACACGGATCATACTAGCGAAAACAGAAGAAATCTGCACGGTGAGTGCAAAATTCGTATGATCATACAATCTGTGTTTCCATACATCTACACTTAGATTTGGCGCCCCGTTGTTCTCTTCTTTTTTTTCTTTCCTCGCTTCTGCATATAGGATGACTATACATCTGTACAAGATGCCAGTATCTCTATATAAGAGGCCAGGATCTCTGTATAAGATGCCAGTACCTCTGTATGTCTATCTCTATATAAGATGCCATTATCTCTATATAAGAAATCTATCTCTATATAAAAGGCCAGTATCTCTATATAAAATGAGCGTCTCTCCATTTAAGATGACTGTATCTCTATATAAAATGACTGTATCACTATATAAGATGCCAGTACCTCTATTTAAGATGCCAGTATCTCTATATAAAATGTCTCTATAAAGGATGCCAGTACCTCTATATAAGATGCCAGTACCGCTATATAAGATGCCAGTACCTCTATATAAGATGTTTATCTCTATATAAGATGCCAGTACCTCTATTTAAAATGCCAGTACCTCTATATAAGAGGTCTATCTCTATATAAGATGCTAGAACCTCTATATAAGATGCCAGTATCTCTATATAACAGGTCTATCTCTATATCAAAGACCAGTATCTCTATATCAACTGAGTGACTCACCATATAAGATGCCAGTATCTCTATATAAGATGCCAGTACCGCTATATAAGATGCCAGTACCGCTATATAAGATGTTTATCTCTATATAAGATGCCAGTACCTCTATATAAGAGGTCTATCTCTATATAAGATGCTAGTACCTCTATATAAGATGTTTATCTCTATATAAGATGCCAGTATCTCTATATAACAGGTCTATCTCTATATCAAAGACCAGTATCTCTATATCAACTGAGTGACTCTCCATATAAGATGCCAGTAACTCTATATAAGATGCCAGTATCTCTATATAAGATGCCAGTATCTCTAAATAAGATGCCAGGATCTCTATATAAGATGCCAGTATCTCTATATAAGATGCCAGTATCTCTAAATAAGATGCCAGTATCTCTATATAAGATATCTCTCTCTATATAAGATGCCAGTACCTCTATATAAGATGACTATATCTTTGTATAAGATGACATATGGTATCTGTCTCTCTGTATATGATGTCTCTCTCTATATAAGATGACTATATCTCTACATACGGTGTCCTTCTCTCTGTATATGATGTTTATCTCTATATAAGAGGCCAGTATCTCCATATAAGATGCCTATATCTCCATATATGATATCCGTCTCTCTGTATATGATGTCTATCTCTATAGAAGATGCCAGTACCTATATATAAGGTGACTTTGTATAAGATGATATCTCTACATATGGTGTCCGTCTCTCTGTATAAGGTGTCTATCTCTATATATGATGCCTGTTGTAGGTGCAGTATGAGACAGTTGTGGTTCTTTATAGCCCTCATTAGGATGTAATAACATTTCCTTATAAAACTATTGCGCATTCTTATTGCTACGGTAGATAGAAAACTAATTGGACTTCTCACAAGAGTCGCACGCACACAGTCAATGCTACAGGATAAAGACAATTACTGCTTCCGAAAGAACAAATGGGATAAATCTCCGCGGAGGTTATTGCTAGGTCACATTGTCCTCTGACGCCCCAGGGCCCGGGAACGAGACGTCCTTTATTATGTCCATGGGTATTATCGGGAGGTGAAGACTTCTCTTGGCCAAAGTCTGGACGGTGGTGGCCATGTCCAAGTCAACGGTAGACAACGGCGAGGAGACCTGGAAATGTCCGGGATCAGTCTGTGAACCCAGCGGCGTCTCTGTGGTGCCGGTACCAAGTGATACCTCAGGTCTAAGGTGTGGATCTTCTAAGGAGTAAGGTGGAGGATCATCTGCCGGGAGACACATTCCCAAAGCTCCTGGCCCAACACAGTCTTCATAGCTGGAGGAAAAGATGGACACATTGAGAAATAAGTTCTATCTTTTGAAAAACAAACTGTGCCCTACTCACCCTCCCCTGGTTCAACATTTATTCTCCAGTCCTGCTTCCAGAGTCTGCTATTATCTGCAGTGCTCACGTCACTGCAGCCAAACATTTAGCTTAGTGGCTCTGCCAAAGGTCGCAGCTCGAGCCCTTCAGCTCACTGATTGACTGCAGCGCTGCAGACTATGATAAATACCGGTGAGAAGCGGAGGACACTCAATGTTGGACCTGAGGAGTTAATAGCACTGCTGGCAATCATTTAGCTTAGTGGCGCTTCTAGAGGTCACAGCTCAAGCCGCTCAACTCACTGATTGACTGCAGTGCTGCAGACGTGACGTCAGCACTGCAGACAATGATGGATTCCGGTGAGAAGCGGAGGACACTCAATGTTGGACCTGAGGAGTTAATAGCACTGCTGGCAATCATTTAGCTTAGTGGCTCTTCTAGAGGTCACAGCTCAAGCCGTTCAGCTCACTGATTGACTGCAGCGCTGCTGACGTGACATCAATACTGAAAACACCAATGAGAAGTGGAAGAGACTTAACATTGGTCTTGAGGAGTCAACAGCACTGCAGCCGATCATTTAGCTTAGTGGCTCTGCTAAAGGTTGCAGCTTGAGCCGCTCAGTTCACTGATTGTCTGCAGCGCTGCTGACGTGACGTCAACACTGCAGACTATGATAGATACTGATACCGGTGAGAAGCGGAGGACACTCAATGTTGGACCTGAGGAGTTAACAGCACTGCGGGCAATCATTTAGCTTAGTGGCACTTCTAGAGGTCACAGCTCAAGCCGCACAGCTCACTGATTGACTGCAGCGCTGCTGATGTGACGTCAGCACTGCAGACAATAATAGATACCGGTGAGAAGCAAAGGAGACTCAATGTTGGACATGAGGAGTCAACAGCACTGCAGCCAATCATTTCACTTAGCGGCTCTGCCAAAGGTGACAACTTGAGCCGCTCAGATCACTGATTGACTGCAGCGCTGCAGACTTGGCGTGACCACTGCAGACAATGACAGTTTTTTCGAAACCAGTAAACCCTTTTAACTCTCTTCCAGAATGAATGAAAGCTATATAGTTAGTGTTGCTTTGACAGCGCTGCAGCCAATCGGTGAGCTCAGCAGCTCACTGATTGACTGCAGCGCTGTTGTTGTGGCTTCAGCACTGCAAACAATGGCAGATACCAGGAGTGGTGTTGGAAACGAGAGAAGATTCCATCGTTCGGCCCACCTACGATCATATAATAGCGGTTATATAAATGGGCCTCTAATGCGGTGGCTATCAGAACTTGACGACTTAAAGGGGTATTCCATCTGAGACAGAGCAGAGGTTGTGCTGAGTCCCCTGTCTATGGCCGTGCTGCAGCCCCCTCGACTCGTCGCCTTTTCGCTCCTGATCTTGTTAAAAGCAGCTCTGTCTGCGTCCGCCAGCAGATGGGCAGCAAATTCAGAGCTGAAGCTATCCAGGACGGCATCGAAAAGCAATTAGGATCCTGTGTGTCTAAAATATGCTGCAGGATAATACGGGAGATGATTACTACATGGAGACAGATGCTGCGGAGATTCTGCAAAGCAAATAAAGATGTCTGTTCTCAGGCAGTAAATGTCCTCCGAACAAACACCAGCTCACGTCAGACCGACAGCCATTACAGGAGGAAGAACGTGTGTCTCCAGCAATGACGTGGGTACATACGGGAAAATGGGTTTAGGAAAATGCAAGTCCGCACTTAACTGGAAATTGTCACTTAGTGCCAAGGTACTGGGTGAGACACTCAAAGATCACATCCAGCCTATATTACTGGGAGAGACACACAGAGATCTCACATCCAGCCTATATTACTGGGAGATACACACAGACCTCACATCCAGCCTATATTACTGGGAGATACACACAGAGCTCACATCCAGCCTATATTACTGGGAGAGACACAGAGCTCACATCCAGCCTATATTACTGGGAGAGACACACAGGCCTCACATCCAGCCTATATTACTGGGAGAGACACACAGAGCTCACATCCAGGCTATATTACTGGGAGAAACACACAGACCTCACATCCAGCCTATATTACTGGGAGAGACACACAGACCTCACATCCAGCCTATATTACTGGGAGAGACACACAGACCTCACATCCAGCCTATATTACTGGGAGAGACACACAGACCTCACATCCAGCCTATATTACTGGGAGAGACACACAGACCTCACATCCAGCCTATATTACTGGGAGAGACACACAGAGCTCACATCCAGCCTATATTACTGGGAGATACACACAGACCTCACATCCAGCCTATATTACTGGGAGAGACACACAGGCCTCACATCCAGCCTATATTACTGGGAGAGACACACAGAGCTCACATCCAGCCTATATTACTGGGAGAGACACACAGAGCTCACATCCAGCCCATATTACTGGGAGATACACACAGACCTCACATCCAGCCTATATTACTGGGAGAGACACACAGGCCTCACATCCAGCCTATATTACTGGGAGAGACACACAGACCTCACATCCAGCCTATATTGCTGGGAGAGACACACAGAGCTCACATCCAGCCTATATTACTGGGAGAGACACACAGACCTCACATCCAGCCTATATTGCTGGGAGAGACACAGAGCTCACATCCAGCCTATATTACTGGGTGAGACACCCAGACCTCACATCCAGCCTATATTACTGGGAGAGACACTGAGCTCACATCCAGCCTATATTACTGGGAGAGACACAGAGCTCACATCCAGCCTATATTACTGGGGGAGACACACAGACCTCACATCCAGCCTATATTACTGGGAGAGACACACAGAGCTCACATCCAGCCTATATTACTGGGAGAGACACACAGAGCTCACCTCCAGCCTATATTACTGGGAGAGACACAGAGCTCACATCCAGCCTATATTACTGGGTGAGACACACAGACCTCACATCCAGCCTATATTACTGGGAGAGACACACAGAGCTCACATCCAGCCTATATTACTGGGGGAGACACAGAGCTCACATCCAGCCTATATTACTGGGGGAGACACACAGACCTCACATCCAGCCTATATTACTGGGAGAGACACACAGACCTCACATCCAGCCTATATTACTGAGAGAGACACACAGAGCTCACATCCAACCTATATTACTGGGAGAGACACACAGACCTCACATCCAGCATATATTACTGGGAGAGACACACAGACCTCACATCCAGCATATATTACTGGGAGAGACACACAGATCTCACATCCAGCCTATATTACTGGGAGAGACACACAGAGCTCACATCCAGCCTATATTACTGGGAGAGAGATACTGACCTCACATCCAGCCTATATTACTGGGAGAGACACACAGACCTCACATCCAGCCTATATTACTGGGTGAGACACACAGACCTCACATCCAGCCTATATTGCTGGGAGAGACACAGAGCTCACATCCAGCCTATATTACTGGGAGATACACACAGACCTCACATCCAGCCTATATTGCTGGGAGAGACACACAGAGCTCACATCCAGCCTATATTACTGGGAGAGACACACAGACCTCACATCCAGCCTATATTGCTGGGAGAGACACAGAGCTCACATCCAGCCTATATTACTGGGTGAGACACACAGACCTCACATCCAGCCTATATTACTGGGAGAGACACACAGAGCTCACATCCAGCCTATATTACTGGGGGAGACACAGAGCTCACATCCAGCCTATATTACTGGGGGAGACACAGAGCTCACATCCAGCCTATATTACTGGGAGAGACACACAGACCTCACATCCAGCCTATATTACTGGGAGAGACACACAGACCTCACATCCAGCCTATATTACTGAGAGAGACACACAGAGCTCACATCCAACCTATATTACTGGGAGAGACACACAGACCTCACATCCAGCATATATTACTGGGAGAGACACACAGACCTCACATCCAGCATATATTACTGGGAGAGACACACAGATCTCACATCCAGCCTATATTACTGGGAGAGACACACAGAGCTCACATCCAGCCTATATTACTGGGAGAGAGATACTGACCTCACATCCAGCCTATATTACTGGGAGAGACACACAGACCTCACATCCAGCCTATATTACTGGGTGAGACACACAGACCTCACATCCAACCTATATTACTGGGAGAGACACACAGACCTCACATCCAGCCTATATTACTGGGTGAGACACACAGACCTTACATCCAGCCTATATTACTGGGAGATACACACAGAGCTCACATCCAGCCTATATTACTAGGAGAGACACACAGACCTCACATCCAGCCTATATTACTGGGAGATACACACAGAGCTCACATCCAGCCTCTATTACTGGGAGAGACACACAGAGCTCACATCAGCCTATATTACTGGAAGAGACACACAGACCTCACATCCAGCCTATATTACTGGGAGATACACACAGAGCGCACATCCAGCCTCTATTGCTGGGAGAGACACACAGAGCTCACATCCAGCCTATATTACTGGGGGAGACACTCAAAGATCACATCCAGCCTATATTACTGGGTGAGACACACAGACAACACATCCAGCCTATATTACTGGGAGAGACACACAGACCTCACATCCAGCCTATATTACTGGGAGAGACATACAGAGCTCACATCCAGCCTATATTACTGTGAGAGACACACAGAACTCACATCCAGCCTATATTACTGGGAGATACACACAGACCTCACATCCAGCCTATATTACTGGGAGAGACACTGAGCTCACATCCAGCCTATATTACTGGGAGAGACACAGAGCTCACATCCAGCCTATATTACTGGGGGAGACACACAGAGCTCACATCCAGCCTATATTACTGGGAGAGACACACAGACCTCACATCCAGCCTATATTACTGGGAGAGACACACAGGCCTCACATCCAGCCTACATTACTGGGAGAGACACATAGAGCTCACATCCAGTCTACATTACTAGGATAGACACACAGAGCTCACATCCAGCCTACATTACTGGGAGAGACACACAGACCTCACATCCAGCCTATATTACTGGGAGAGACACACAGAGCTCACATCCAGCTTATATTACTGGGAGAGACACACATACCTCACATCCAGCCTATATTACTGGGAGAGACACACAGAGCTCACATCCAGCCTATATTACTAGGATAGACACACAGACCTCACATCCAGCCTATATTACTGGGGGAGACACACAGACCTCACATCCAGCCTATATTACTGGGAGAGAGACACAGAGCTCAGATCCAGCCTATATTACTGGGAGAAACACACAGACCTCACATCCAGCCTATATTACTGGGAGAGACGCACAGACCTCACATCCAGCCTATATTACTGGGAGACACACAGACCTCACATCCAGCCTATATTACTGGGAGACACACAGACCTCACATCCAGCCTATATTACTGGGAGAGACACATAGCTCACATCCAGCCTATATTACTAGGAGAGACACACATAGCTCACATCCAGCCTATATTACTAGGAGAGATACACAGACCTCACATCCAGCCTATATTACTGGGAGAGACACAGACCTCACATCCAGCCTATATTACTGGGAGAGACACACAAACCTCACATCCAGCCTATATTACTGGGAGAGACACATAGCTCACATCCAGCCTATATTACTGGGAGAGACACACAGACCTCACATCCAGCCTATATTACTGGGAGAGACACACATAGCTCACATCCAGCCTACATTACTGGGAGAGATACACAGAGCTCACATCCAGCCTATATTACTGGGAGAGACACACATAGCTCACATCCAGCCTACATTACTGGGAGAGATACACAGAGCTCACATCCAGCCTACATTACTGGGAGAGACACACAGACCTCACATCCAGCCTATATTACTGGGAGACACACAGACCTCACATCCAGCCTATATTACTGGGAGAGAGACACAGAGCTCAGATCCAGCCTATATTACTGGGAGAAACACACAGACCTCACATCCAGCCTATATTACTGGGAGAGACACACAGACCTCACATCCAGCCTATATTACTGGGAGACACACAGATCTCACATCCAGCCTATATTACTAGGATAGACACACAGACCTCACATCCAGCCTATATTACTGGGAGAGACACAGACCTCACATCCAGCCTATATTACTGGGAGAGACACACAGAGCTCACATCCAGCCTATATTACTGGGAGAGACACATAGACCTCACATCCAGCCTATATTACTGGGAGAGAGACACAGAGCTCAGATCCAGCCTATATTACTGGGAGAGACACACAAACCTCACATCCAGCCTATATTACTGGGAGAGACACATAGCTCACATCCAGCCTATATTACTGGGAGAGACACACAGACCTCACATCCAGCCTATATTACTGGGAGAGACACACATAGCTCACATCCAGCCTACATTACTGGGAGAGATACACAGAGCTCACATCCAGCCTATATTACTGGGAGAGACACACATAGCTCACATCCAGCCTACATTACTGGGAGAGATACACAGAGCTCACATCCAGCCTACATTACTGGGAGAGACACACAGACCTCACATCCAGCCTATATTACTGGGAGACACACAGACCTCACATCCAGCCTATATTACTGGGAGAGAGGCACAGAGCTCAGATCCAGCCTATATTACTGGGAGAAACACACAGACCTCACATCCAGCCTATATTACTGGGAGAGACACATAGCTCACATCCAGCCTATATTACTAGGAGAGACACACATAGCTCACATCCAGCCTATATTACTGGGAGACACACAGACCTCACATCCAGCCTATATTACTGGGACAGACACAGACCTCACATCCAGCCTATATTACTGGGAGAGACACACAGACCTCACATCCAGCCTATATTACTAGGAGAGACACACAGAGCTCACATCCAGCCTATATTACTGGGAGAAACGCACAGACCTCACATCCAGCCTATATTACTGGGAGAGACACACAGATCTCACACCCAGCCTATATTACTGGGAGAGACACACAGAACTCACATCCAGCCTATATTACTGGGAGAGACACACAGACCTCACATCCAGCCTATATTACTGGGAGAGATACACAGATCTCACACCCAGCCTATATTATTGGGGAGACACACAGACCTCACATCCAGCCTATATTACTGGGAGAGATGCACAGACCTCACATCAAGCCTATATTACTGGGAGAGACACTCAGAGCTCACATCCAACCTATATTACTGGGAGAGACACACAGACCTCACATCCAGCCTATATTACTGGGAGAGACACACAGAGCTCACATCCAGCCTATATTACTGGGAGAGACACAGACCTCACATTCAGCCTATATTACTGGGAGAGACACACAGATCTCACATCCAGCCTATATTACTGGGAGAGACACACAGAGCTCACATCCAGCCTGTATTACTGGGAGAGACACACAGAGCTCACATCCAGCCTATATTACTGGGAGAGATGCAAAGACCTCACATCCAGCCTATATTACTGGGAGAGACACACAGACCTCACATCCAGCCTATATTACTGGGAGAGACACACAGAGCTCACATCCAGCCTATATTACTGGGAGAGACACAGACCTCACATTCAGCCTATAGTACTGGGAGAGACACACAGATCTCACATCCAGCCTATATTACTGGGAGAGACACACAGAGCTCACATCCAGCCTATATTACTGGGAGAGACACACAGAGCTCACATCCAGCCTATATTACTGGGAGAGATGCAAAGACCTCACATCCAGCCTATATTACTGGGAGAGACACACAGACCTCACATCCAGCCCATATTACTAGGAGAGATACACATAGCAGACAGAGCAGCATTAAGGAGCCGGACGTCGGCCACTGAGACAGGTGAGCCAAAGAATGATTACTCCAGCAAGCAGCGTACATTGCAGCGATGATTACATCTATTAAGGTCATCATGTTTCTCCATTCATGCCATCATTAGGTTAATGTGACCGCTGCACCCAATCATCATAATCCCTCCTATAATAAATCCTGTAACCTCCTAACTGGAAGTAAATTCGCCGTGAAGAGCAAAAAAAGCTCTCCCGTCTGAGCGTCTCATCTGTCCTCATCTATTTCACATGAAATAAAGCAGATGTGCGCTCGAATACCGGCCACACGGGGACTCCATTCATTCTTTTAATAGGACATAGAGTCATGGCCGAAAGTGTTTCTGACACTGGGCACTACATTGCCACCCAAAGTCCTTTGGTATCTTCAGATTTCATGATACCTTGCACACAGTCAGGGCCCCCACTGCCAGAGGCTGCAAAACAACCCCAAAACTTCTCTGACCTCCACCATGTGTGACTGTAGGTGCTGTCTTCTTTTCTTTGTAGGCCTCATTATGTGTTCAGTAACCAGTAGAATAATGCGCTTTACCAAAAAGCTCTGTGTTTGTCTCATCTAGCCACAAGACACTAGGAAGAAGGAATTTGGTTACTCAATTACGTTTTGCTTTTTTATGTCTCTGTGTCAGCAGTGAGGTCCTCTTGGGTCTCCCACATAGCGTTTCATTTCATTCAGATGTGGACAGATAGTTTACACTGACACTGATGCCCCCTGAGCTGCAGGATGGCTTGAATCTCTTTGGAACTTGATTAGGGCTTATCCACCATTTGGACTATCCTACGTTGCAGCCTTTCATTAATTTTTCTTTGCCGCCCACATCCAGGGAGATTATTTACAGTGCCATGTAAACTTCTTGATTATGTTGCGCACCGTGGACAAAGGAACATCAAGATCTCTGTTGATGGACCTGTAACCTTGAGATTTTGTATATTTTCCAACAATTTTGTTTCTCAAGTCCTCAGGCAGTTCTCTTCTCCGCTTTTCGTTCTCCATGCTTAGTGTGGCACACACAGACAAACAATACAAAGACTGAGTCAACATCTCCCCTTTTTCTCTGGTTTCAGGTGTGATTTTCTTATTGCCCACACTTGTTACTTGTCAGAAGTATTTTAAATAATTAGTCTCCTGTATCTACCTGCTCCAATCTATGTCTGCGGTCTGATGTAGGATGCCCCCATTAACATGCCGGTCCTCATCAGTCATTTTGGACACTTTATTAGCCAAGAGTAGTCAGAAGATCCGGTGGGTATTTTGCAGATGTCTAATTTAAAGCCAATGGGCTCATATGGAAAATCTACACCAGTATTTCACCTACTATAGCCTCCATATTGCATGCTGCAGAATGAGTTAACTGAGAATCTGTCAGTGAGCTCATTCTGACATTAATGGGAAAATTTATGATTCTTTTATTAGTATTTTTCTGAGCTGCACTTAGCTGATTCCACAGACCACATCAAAGTTGAACGGGTAACTAAAAAAAAAAAAAAAAAGGCCCGAAAGAGCCAAACGATGCAAAATTTTTAATGAAACCGAAATGTAAGAATGATTTTTAGGTCCAAATAAATGTATTTAAGGAAAACAAAAATAATGGTGTTTACCCCTTTAATTACCATTGGTGTATACACCATTCATCATTGGCCCTATATAATGAGATTAGCGCCATATATACTGTAAGTCTCTAGAATTAAACTGGCAAATATTTCTTACCAAGGCGGATAATCTGGGGAGGATACGCTCAGCTCTAGGTAAGAGCCATATTCTAAGGCTGGAGAAATGTCGCCGGTGCAGACAGACCTCAAGTCTCCAAAGGAAGATGCTGCATAAGAGATCCCATCTGCAAAAAAAAGCATAAGAAAAAGTAAAAATAGTTGCCCACTTAGGTCACTCAGAGACTCCAAAGATATGTCACTCATTATTGAGATAGGAGATGACAGTTGGTGCTCATAAGACTCTATGGAGAGGGGAGGAGCTAGTGGTGTGGAATGTTTTGTCTGCCTGTAGCTCCTCCCTCCTCCCCTATTCTTAGAACCTTAGGAGATGACAGTTGGTGCTCATAAGATTCAATGGAGAGGGGAGGAGCTAGTGGTGTGGAATGTTTTGTCTGCCTGTAGCTCCTCCCTCCTCCCCTATTCTTAGAACCTTGGGAGATGACAGTTGGTGCTCATAAGATTCAATGGAGAGGGGAGGAGCTAGTGGTGTGGAATGTTTTGTCTGCCTGTAGCTCCTCCCTCCTCCCCTATTCTTAGAACCTTAGGAGATGACAGTTGGTGCTCATAAGATTCAATGGAGAGGGGAGGAGCTAGTGGTGTGGAATGTTTTGTCTGCCTGTAGCTCCTCCCTCCTCCCCTATTCTTAGAACCTTAGGAGATGACAGTTGGTGCTCATAAGATTTGATGGAGAGGGGAGGAGCTAGTGCGGTGGAATGTTTTGTCTGCCTGTAGCTCCTCCCTCCTTCCCTATTCTTAAAACCTTAGGAGATGACAGTTGGTGCTCATAAGATTCTATGGAGAGGGGAGGAGCTAATACTGCAGAAAATGTGATGTGCCTGTAGCTCCTCCCTCCTCACCTATTCCTAGAACCTTATGAGCACCAATTGTTACCTCCAATCTGAGTAATGGGAAAATATTTCTTCACTGACTGCAGATTTTAATGAGTGAAAGATCAGTCCAGGAGGAGAAAGAAGCAGATTGGTCTCATAAAGTATATTCCAGATTCATTTTCATGATATAATAAATAATAGTGAAAACTATGGTTACTCTTTAAGGGCAATTATATTAAATTATGTAAATTTAAAAGGGTTGTCCAGGTTTGGCATGAAAGTGTCACAAGGAGGTTTTTATTAACATCGCCAACTGTCAAGATCTGTGGAGACTAGAGACTGCTAATTTCTCTGATGTTTGTGATCAGTGCTGGGTGACTCAGGTGTCGACCCACAGACTTGTAGGTCATAGGCAGGCTAGCAAGAGTTAATCTCTGCTGCTCTGCTTGTTAGTCTTCTTTGATCACATGCTGTGAGGGAACCAATAACATTCACTCCCAGGTGTTGTTATCCAGAATTACTGGTGGTTGAAGTGCATTATTGCTGTGAGTGATTGTGGTGTTAACCCTTGTTGTCCTTTTGTTGCTGCCTTACTTCTCTTGCCTTTCTCTTTAATTTCTTACTGTGTGTTCCTGTGAGGTTGCGGTGTGTCTGAGTTTTGATTTTTCCCTGTCTGTCTTTCTGTGTTGCTATCACACTCCTGCCCCCTCTTCACTGAGGGGAAAGGGGGAACTGTTTAGTTCTGGTGAGAAGAATAGTAAGGCACAGGACTCTGGCATCTCCACCATTAGGGGTAATCCAGAGGTTAGGGATACCCTAGCATGAGGGACAATATAGGAGCCCCCTGTCCCTGTCACTCACTATCCTATAGTCCTATTATGACAATCGCACCACGGAAATATCTCGACCCGCGTTTGGAATCCTTAATATATAACCCCACCCTATTGTGTGTTCTAAATTTGCCAGGATTGTAGGTGAAAAATCACCACAGTCCGTGCAAATTCAGGACTGTTGGCAGCGGTCCTTGCCCAATGAATGATATGAACAGTTTAGTTCTGGTCAGGAGAATATTAACGCACAAGACTCAATTTTGGTTCTCCCCTGTCTGTCCTTATTCGTTTCGCATTCCTGCTCCATCCCTCCCTGGGGAGTATTAGAGTAGTATTTCTCAGGAGTATAGTAAGGCACGGGACTCCAGCATCTCCACCATTAGGGGTAATCCAGAGGTTAGGGATAGCCTAGGGTCCCCTAGTGTGAAGGACAGTATAGGAACTCCCTGTCCCTTACTATGCTAGTCACATCATGACAGAAAGTCGACAGCCACTCTCACAGTGCACACAGTGCATACTGTCAAGATCATCCAGTGCTGGTAGAGAGACTGGGTGGTCATGTGACCGCAAGTATGCGATATACATTCTTATGTCCACATTCCGACTAGACTTGTGCGACCTCACTCAATTCACATGTATTGAGCAAGACCATACATGTCTAGTTGGAATGTGGCCGGGAGTATGCACATCACATATTTGCGCTGCCACCGGTGAATCCTGACAGCATACACTGTGCACAATGAGAGGGCCAAATGTGGACAACCCCTTTAAAACGTACATATAAGAAAAGCTCTTGACAGGCTGCAATTCACATAAAATTATTGGGTGACCCCTTATTGAAACATATAGCGTAAACATCTCTTGGCAGAGTATCATGAAAATGTGTGGTTTTTCCAAAGCTGGTCATCCTGCACCACTCATCTCGGGATATGTTATGCCAAGAGGAAAGGTGCACCTGGAGGCGCAACGTTGGCCAAAAACCATTGACATCGGCGATCTTCTCATCATTCCGACTAACATGGTATAGCTCACCGTAGCTGGGGTTCTCGAGGCGCCAGTCTCTTTCTCTTCCATCCTTCCTCAGGCTTCCGATGATGATGGTCACACAGGAGAGGAAGAGAACCAGTCCAATAACGATCCCAGCCACAACCAGCGGGGACACCAGAAGTGCAGGGTCATGGCTGCTCCGGATGTACCCAAAATACTCGGGGAGAGGGTTACTCTGGTTTACGTGAATTTCTGCAGGAAAACATGAAGATAGTTGAAGTTCACGATCCTTAATATGGACTCCTTTCAGACTTTTTTTCCTTAAATGCGTGTATTTTGGCTTAAAAAAAATTAAGTTTAATTAGAAATGTTGCATCATTTAGCTTTTTGTTTTCCTGCAGTTTAATGGCAGCAGAACGAGTTAACTGAGAAGCAGTCAGTGAGCTTTTCCAATGGAAAGTTTCTATTTCTTTTGTCTGTCTTTTTCTGAGCCCCTCTCATCTGAATTATGACCACATCAAAGGACCCTGCCCTTAGATGTGGTCAGAAATCAGCTGATGGATAAAAGAGTTCTCAATTTTATCTCCATCTACATCCAGCTAAAAGAGCCTGTACAGGCCAAACGGAGCAAATTTTGTAATGAAGCTCAATTGCTAAAATTATTTTTAGCCCCCAAAAACCTGCATTAAAGTAAAAAAATAAAAATATACCGCAGAGGTGACCATACCCTTTAAATGTAACAATAACAGGTGTCTCACTCAGCACTGGACATTTAAAGGGGTTGTCCAGGATTATTTTATTTTTTAACCATGGGTCTAAGAATTGCTAACTTCCAGCCTGTCCTGCTGAGCCGCAGCTGCCGGCGATTCTGCTGCTTCATGGCAACAGAGTAGCTCCTTCTCTTCTGACTGCTAATGTCATGCTGATTGACAGCTGGCTCCCCACTGCTTAACTGCGGGGAGCCGACTGTCAAGTAGCATGATGTTAGCAGTCGTGCCCTGATAATAGGACAGAGCAGGAGAGAAGGAGCTGCTCTGTGGATGTGAAGCAGCAGAATCACCGGCAGGAGTGGTCCATGACCAGGTAGAACAGGCAGGTAGTTGCTGACTTCTGGCTTGTCTTGCTGGACCGCTGCTGCCAGCGATTCTGCTGCTTCAAGTCAACAGAGCAGCTCCTTCTCTCCTGGCTGATGATGTCATGTTGATTGACAGGTGGCTTCCTGATGCTTAACTGCAGGAAGCCAGCTGTCAAGTAGCATGACCATGGCAGTCGCGACCTGTTGACAGGACAGATCAGAAGAGAAGGAGCTGCTCTGTGGAAGTAAAGCAGCAGAATTGCCGGCAGGAGCGGTTCCTGACTGGGTAGAACAGGTAGGTAGTTGCTAACTTCCTGTCCTGCTGGGCCGCTGCTTCTGGTGATTCTGCTGCTTCACGTCAACAGAGCAGCTCCTTCTCTTCTGACTGATGATATCATGCTGATTGACAGGTGGTTCCCTGCTGCTTAACTGCGGGAAGCCAGCTATCAAATAGCATGATCATGGCAGAATAGATCCGAAGAGAAGGAGCTGCTCTGTGGAAGTGAAGCAGCAGAATTGCCGGCAGGAGCGGTCCGGTAGTTGCTATCTTCCGGCCTGTAATGCTGCTGCCGGCGATTCTGCTGCTTCATGTCAACAGAGCAGCTCCTTCTCTTTAATGTCATGCTGATTATGGCTGGCTCCCTGCTGCTTAACTGTAGGGAGCCAACTATCACTTAGCATGACATTGGCAGTCGTGCCCCTTTAACAGGACAAAGCAGAAGAATAAGAGCTGCTCTGTGGATGTGAAGCAGGAGTGGTCTGTGACCGGGTAGAGCAGGCAAGTAGTTGCTAACTATCGGCTTGTTCTGCCGGCATAGAGCGGTCACGCGCCGCTCCTGCCAGCGATTCTGCTGCTTCACTTCAAGGCTAACCCAAGGACAACAAGGAAGGAGCTCCGGGAAGATCTCATGGCAGTGGGGACATTGGTTTCAGTCAATACCATAAGTAACGTACTCCACCGCAATGGTCTCCGTTCCAGACGAGCCCGTAAGGTACCTTTACTTTCAAAGCGTCATGTCAAGGCTCGTCTACAGTTTGCTCATGATCACTTGGAGGACTCTGAGACAGACTGGTTCAAGGTTCTCTGGTCTGATGAGACCAAGATCGAGATCTTTGGTGCCAACCACACACGTGACGTTTGGAGACTGGATGGCACTGCATACGACCCCAAGAATACCATCCCTACAGTCAAGCATGGTGGTGACAGCATCATGCTGTGGGGCTGTTTCTCAGCCAAGGGGCCTGGCCATCTGGTCCGCATCCATGGGAAGATGGATAGCACGGCCTACCTGGAGATTTTGGCCAAGAACCTCCGCTCCTCCATCAAGGATCTTAAGATGGGTCGTCATTTCATCTTCCAACAAGACAACGACCCAAAGCACACAGCCAAGAAAACCAAGGCCTGGTTCAAGAGGGAAAAAATCAAGGTGTTGCAGTGGCCTAGTCAGTCTCCTGACCTTAACCCAATTGAAAACTTGTTGAAGGAGCTCAAGATTAAAGTCCACATGAGACACCCAAAGAACCTAGATAACTTGGAGAAGATCTGCATGGAGGAGTGGGCCAAGATAACTCCAGAGACCTGTGCCGGCCTGATCAGGTCTTATAAAAGACGATTATTAGCTGTAATTGCAAACAAGGGTTATTCCACAAAATATTAAACCTAGGGGTTGAATAATAATTGACCCACACTTTTATGTTTAAAATTTATTTAAATTTAACTGCGCAACATAACTTGTTGGTTTGTAAGATTTATGCATCTGTTAATAAATCCTGTTCTTGTTTGAAGTTTGCAGGCTCTAACTTATTTACATCTTATCAAACCTGCTAAATCTGCAGGGGGTTGAATACTACTTGTAGGCACTGTATATATATATTATATATATATACATATATATACTTACACACAAGGTGGTCCAAAAGTAAATGGACAGTATGTGTAATGGGGTTATCAAACATGGTGTAAAGTGAAACTGACTCAGTTGCCCTTAGCAACCAATCAGATTCCACTTTTCATTCTTCACAGACTCTTTGGAAAATGAAAGGTGGATTCTGATTGGTTGCTAAGGGCAACTGAGTCAGTTTCACTTTACACCATGTTTGATAACCCCATTACATATACTGTCCACCTACGTTTGGACCACCCTGTATATAAAACTATATTTCTATTGTCCTCAAGGTGTCTTCAGTGACTCCTAAGTCTCTCCCTTCTCGGGCGCTCTTCTCCATTTCTATTTTCGGACCTGTTTCCTTACAGAGCAGCGTCTTCAGGCTTTATATAAAGATTGTCTTTTCCGATTGAGAAATGTGTCCATCAAATCTTTGAGTGACAGGCACGGCGAGATTACAAGGAACCTTGAGAGTTCATTTTTGACCAGAGGTGGATATTTTTAATTGCTCCTTCCAGCGTGGTGATAACCACTTGAAACAATTCATTCCCAAAGATAATAATGGTTTAAGCTTCGGAGCGGCATCTAAGCTGGAAGATAGGTCCGAAAGATGGAGCTGAACTTTAATTGTTTGGACTCAATCACAAAAAATGGCGGGTGAAAAAGCAGCTGATGCAATAACAAGTTTCAGTTTTCGTCTAATAATTCTTTAATACATTTATATTTTTGGGAAAAAAGAAGCCCAATCCGCAGAGCCGGAAGAGTTGAACAGATTAATATATAACTTCATAGGTAAAGATTCAGTATAACTTGTATTTTTCCATTAAAATCAACTTTCTATGTTTAAGAGTCCAGTGGGCGGTCCTACTAGTGATTGGTACCGCCCACTGGACTCCCAAGCATAAAAAGAGCAGATTTTCAAGTTGTGTTGAATCTTTACCTACAAAATTATATATCAATCAACTTGGCTCACCCGGCTCTATAACATCCTGCTTGCAGATTAGACAATATTATTATCATCACGATAGTTTTTATTAATTAATTGAGCTTAGAATTTGCATTTTGTAATACCTCCCCGTACAATATTTGTAATACAGATATGCAATTTAAATAGGATTTGTAACCAGATTTCACAAGGTATTGCTCACATTATTAAATAGATTTTTTTTAGACCCCATGAGACAGGTGTACTTACTTTGAAAATCTTTTTTTTTCTTTTCTTTTTTTTTTTTGAATGGCTGTAAAATCCAGAGACATTTGTTTTAATAACAAACGGGAAAGTTTTTTTGTTTTTTTTAATTATTATACAGCCATTCTGATGTGTAAGTACAACAGCCTCATCAGGGCAGAGAGATCTATTTAATAATCTAAGCATTAGAGTCTGAAATCAGGTGTCAATTCTAGGGATAAGTCCAATTTAAAACTCCTGGACCCCCATTGGAATTAACCATGCACTATCATTATTTTTCTCAAAAACTGCTACATTCCTACAGAAATAGTGATTGGGCATGTCGAAATTAACCATGCCCGATCCTTATTTTCTTCAATAGCTAATACATTCCTACAGAAATAGTTATTGGGCGTGTCGAAGTTACCAATGCCCTATCCTTATTTTTCTCCATAGCTGCTACATTCTTAATGAAATAATGATTGGGCATGTCGAAATTAACCATGCCCTATCCTTATTTTCCTCCATAGCTGCTACATTCCTACAGAAATAATGATTGGGTATGTCAAAATTAACTATGCCATATCCTTATATTCCTCCATAGCTGCTACATTCCTACAGAAGTAGTGATTGGGCATATTGACATTAAACATGCCATATGGTTATTTTCTTCAATAGCTGCTACATTTCCACCGAAATAATGATTGGGCATGTCGAAATTACCCATGCCCTATCCTTATTTTCCTCAATAGCTGCTCCATTCCTACAGAAATAGTGATTAGGCATGTCTAAATTAACCATGCCCTATCCTTATTTTCTTAAATAGCTGCTACATTCGTAACGAAATAATAATAGGGCATGGTTAATTTCGACATGCCCAATCTTTATTTTCTTCAACAGCTGCTACATTCCTATAGAAATAATGATTGGGCATGTCAAAATTAACCATGCTGTATCCTTATTTTCTTCAATAGCTGCTACATTCCTATAGAAATAATGATTGGGCATGTCAAAATTAACCATGCCCAATCCTTATTTTCTTCAATAGCTACTATATTCCTACAGAAATAGTGATTGGGCATGTCAAAATTAACCATGCCCCATCCTTGTATTTTTCCAAACAGGAAACGACTGTCAAACATTTTTTGAAAACTAAAAAATGTTGTATGGATCAGCATATAGAATATTTTAGGGCGTCAAGGAGCTGCCATCCAATCAATGAGCAGATATGACTTGATGACATCATAACCCTCCGTGATGTCATCGCATGTTGAGCCTTTTTGCTCCTTTGTGTGCAGCGACTCTTTCTTTACAGGAATGTCTCTGTCTCTGCAATTATTTCCCTTGTTCAGCCATTTATTCTCATTTTATAAGCCCACTTGGACATTACGAGTCATAGATAATGCAAATCCTTTACACTTGTAATTTTTTTCTTGCCAGCTGCTAAGTGCTGCCATTAATTAATTCCATTATATTATTACCCTACTAATTACGTGAAAAAATAGCTTTTCTTGCTAGAAGTCCTTGGAGGGATAAGTTGGCATCTGCTGGTTTTTGCCGTTTTCTGCACCCCGGGAATTATCCCATTAAGCTCCAAAACAAGTTTTAGAATGAAACCCAATGGAGTAGATGAAGGAGGGGGCCGGGCGACGTCAGACTGGGGGTATTCATCTTGTTTATTGTGTCTTCGTCTACTCATAGTAATGGGGGGGGGTTCTCGTCGTCATTATTACAAGTGTCACATTGAAGGATTCACCCTGTCTATGATCATATTCTCCCCCAGAAGACAACTCTTTTCCATAAGAGACATGTAGACATCATAACAGGGACAGCCTCTTGTAAAGTCTCATCCTGTCCATATAATTCATGGTTGGCCACCCATTTAAATAGGTATCATGTAATACTATATTTCTCCTGCAGAGGGCGCAACTTGATCCTATAGTCACCACCATACCTCAGTGAAGCAATGTGGTGTCTTAGTAATGCCTACAGTGAAGCATGGAGGTGACTCAGTGATGTCTACAGTAAGGATGGAGGTGGCTCGGTGATGTCTACAGTGAAGCATGGAGGTGGCTCGATGATGTCTACAGTGAAGCATGTCTACATTGAACCATGGAGGTGGCTCAGTGATGTCTACAATGAAGGATGGAGGTGGCTCGGTGATGTCTACAGTGAAGCATAGTGGTGGCTTGATGACGTCTACAGTAAAGCATTGTGGTGGCTTGATGATGTCTACAGTAAAGCATAGTGGTGGCTTGATGATGTTTACAGTGAAGCATAGTGGTGGCTCGGTGATGCCTACAGTGAAGCATGGTGGTGGTTCAATGATGTCTACAGTGAAGCATAGTAGTGGCTTGGTGATGTCTACAGTGAAGCATAGTGGTGGCTCAGTGATGTCCACAGTGAAGCATAGTGGTGGCTCAGTGATGTCTACAGTGAAGCATAGTGGTAGCTTGATGATGTCTACAGTAAAGCATTGTGGTGGCTTGATGATGTCTACAGTGAAGCATAGAGGTGGCTGAGTGATGTCTACAGTGAAGCATAGTGTTGGCTCGGTGATGCCTACAGTGAAGCATGGTGGTGGTTCGATGATGTCTACAGTGAAGCATAGTAGTGGCTTGGTGATGTCTACAGTGAAGTATGGTGATGGCTAGAGTGAAACATGGTGGTGACGTATACAGTTGGAAGCAGAGTTCACATAGGAACACCGACTGCACTACTGAGATGTGGGAAAAAAAGAGGAAAATGTCACCGGCTGTTACCAGATTCCTAAGGAGTCCAGTGGTCAAAAACCTTCAACTGACTGCAGAGGACCTGCAACAAAATTTGGTTACAGCAGGGACTGAGATTTCGCTCCACACAATGAGGTACATAACCTCAACTGATGCCAAAACAACAAATGTTGCCTCTAATATGTTCAAAACCATATAAATAAGTCAATGAAGTTTTGGGATTCTGTTCTGGGGAGTAATTAAATAAAGCTAAAACTTTTTGAGTCTATGAATTAGCAGTCCGTCTGGAGGATGAAGAATGAAGTATATGATAAAAGAACACCCTGCCTACTGTGAAGCATGGTGGTGGCTTAGTTATGCCTACAGTGATGTCTGGCAGTGGCTTGGTGATTACTACAGTGATGCATGATCGTGGCTCAGTGATGTCTAGAGTGAAGCATGGTGGTTGCTCACTAATGTCTACAGTGAAGCATGGAGGTGGCTCGGTGAACCCTACAGTGAAGCATAGTGGTGGCTCAGTGATGTCTTCAGTGAAGTATGCTGGTGGCTTGGTGATGTCTACAGCAAGTCTCTAAAGCAAAGCAGTATTTCAGTGATGCCTACAGTAAAGCATAGCAGTGGTTCAGTGATGCCTACAATGAAGCATGGCAGCGGTTCAATTATGCCTACAGTGAAGCATGGCAGTGGTTCAATTATGCCTACAGTGAAGAATGGCCGTGGTTCGGTGATGTCTACTGTAAAGAATAGCAGTGGTTTGGTGATGACTACAGTAAAGCATGGTAGTGGCTCGGTGATGTTTACAGTAAAGGATAGTGATAACTCAATTACCTACAGTGAAATATGGTGGTGACTCAGTGATGCCTACAGTGAAGCGTGGCGGTGGTTTCGTGATGCCTACAGTGAAACATGGTGGTGGTCTGCTGACACCTAAAGTACAGATTGGTAGTGGTTTTGTGATATCTACAGTGAAACATGGTGGTGACTCAGTGATGCCTACCTTAAATCTTGGTGGTGACTCAGTGATGCGTACAGTGAAGCCTGGCAGTGGTTCCATGATGCCTACAGTGAAAAATGGCAGTGGTTTGGTAATGCCTACTGTGAAGCATGGTGTTGGTTTGGTGACATGTACAGTACAGTGAAGCAAGGTGGTGGTTTCATGATGCCTACAGTGAAGCAAGGCGGTGGTTTGGCTGAGCCCTGCAGTGAAGTATGGTGGTGCATATAGTAAAGTATGGCTGTATGTGATATTCACAGTGAAGTATGGCAGTGGCTCAAAAAACCCTACAGTGAAGCATGGCAGTGGCTCGATAATGTTTACTGTCAAGCATGGTAGTGGCTCAGCGATGCCTAAAGTAATGCATGGTGGTAACTTGGTGATGTCTACAGTGAAACATGGTGGTGACTTGGTGATAACTATAATGGTGTTGGCTTGGCGATGTCTACTGTAAAGCATAGTAGATACTAGAGGTGGGGAGACAGAAAGACGCAATAGGGTCTTACCCGGTACACCAGGGGTAATAGGAAGAAATAGGTACACTCACCTGATGGGGTTGTGCCAGTCACAACTCCTTAAACCGCATGTGAGTGTCCGCGTGGTTCAAGCAGCGGCCCCGTGGATACGTGGTAAAAATATATACATGTAGAGAAACGGGTCTATGCCGCGCTTAAAAACCACTGAGGCAGAACTGATTTAAAAATTTCTTTAAATGAACCCTCAGTGGTTTTTAAGCGCGGCATAGACCCGTTTCTCTGCCTGTATATACTGTAAAGCATGGCAGTAGCTCTTTGATGTCTACTGTACAGTAAAGCATAGTGGTGACTCAGTGATGCCTACAGTGAAGCATGGCGGTGACTCAGTGATGCCTACAGTGAAACATGGTCATGGCTCAATGGTGGCTACAGTGAAGCATGGCAGTAACTCAGTGATGCCTACAGTCAGGGACGTAGCAACCGCGATGGAAGGGATCGAGACTGCGACTAGGCCCAGGAGTACAGGGGACTCGCTGGGCCCAACACCTGTTTCAGCAGTATTTGCGTCCAAGGGTGTGCATCCAGCTGAAATACTTTACAACACAGAGATCTGTCGGGTCCCTGCACTGCGATGTGCCAGCCGACGATTAAGTCTGTGAATATTCACTGCTCCCCATGACCATAATCCTGGGCATGGGTAGCAGATATTATGCCGGCACAACTGACAACACTGTAAGTGGGTGCGCATGACACTGATGTCATGTGCTGCACCACTTACATGCTGGTCAGTTGCCAGCGCTGGAGGAGGACACCAGGAGAGCAATGGGAAGGTGAGTATAATTGTTTCGTTTTTTTTTTACTGTGTGCAGCGTGCTGGGGGTTCATAGTTACCAGGATGGGGCTATACCAGGATAGGGCTATTTACCAGGAAGGGGACATGATATGGCCATATATACCAGGATGTGGCTATATACCAGAATGGGAACATGATGTGGTTATATATACCAGGATGGGGCTATATACCAGGATGGGGACATGATAGGGCTATATACCAAGACAAAGCTATATACCAGGATGGGGCTATATACCAGGATGGGGACATGATATGGCCATATACTGTATACCAGGATGGGGACATGATTGGGACATATATCAGGATGGGGCTATATATTAAGATGGGGACATGTTGGGACATATACCAGGATAAGGCTATATACCAGGATGTGGCAAAGATGGAGACATATACTAGGATGGGGCTATATACCAGTATGGGACATGATGAGGCCATATATACCAGGATGGGGAGATGATAAAGCTATAAATACCAGGATTGGGATATGATGAGGCCATATATACCATGATGGGGTCATATAAACCAGGATTGGGACATGATGGGGCCCTATACAGTATATACCAAGATGGGGACATGATGGGGCCATGTATACCAGGATGGGCCCATGATGGGAACATATATACAAGGATGGGCAATGATGGGGACATATATACCATAATGGAGTCATGATGGGGACATATATACCAGCATATAGTCAGGATGAGGTCAAACACCAGGATGGGGGACATATTTACCTGGAAGTGGCATAGGATGGGGTGAGATTAGTATAGGATGGGGGGAGGGAGTCATTACGACACAATTAAGGGGATGAGGGGCAACTCGTATGCTTTAAACAGGATTTTGAATGCTACAATGGCCCAAATGGGAGGGGGTCAGATCAAACTTTGCACTGGGGCCCATCGGACTCTAGTTACGCCACTGCCTAGTGAAGCATGGCAGTTGCTTTGTAACGCTTACAGTGAAGCATGGCAGTGACTCAGTGATGTTCACAGTGATGTATGGCGGTGGCTCAGTGATCTTCACAGTGAAACATGGCGGTGGCTCAGTGATGTTCACAGTGAAGCATGGCGGAGTCTCAATGAACCCTACAATTAAGCATGGTGGAGGCTTGGTGATAGCCACAGTGGAGCATGACTGTGGTTCGTTGATGCTCTGGGGCTGTTTTGCTTCCTCTGGTACTGGAATATTGCTGTGTGTGGAGAGCATGATGGATTCAGTCAAGTATCAGGAAATCCTGGATTAGAACTTGATATATTCTGTGAGTAGCTGAAGTTCGGGCGTCATTGGACCTTCCAAAAGAACAATGATCTCCAGCCTACCTCACCACCCACCAATGCTTGATTTCAGAAGAGTCCTGGATAGATTCTGGAGTTGCCATCACAGTCACTTGACCTGAACCCCATAGAGAGTTTTTCGTAGGAAATGAAGAATATTATTGACCTGAAGGCCATGACCCACGTGGACGCTCTCAGAAGCTACTTTCTGGCTATACTTCACATCTGCAGCAGGTCATAACAGCCAGAGCCAGAGGGGCATCTTACCAACCATTAGGGCCATGCCACACACCTTGTGTACAGGGACATAGAGCGAGGAGGTTACTCGGACCCACCTGAAAACAGCATTAAGGTGCACAGGGCCGGAACCTCAGGTTTCTTGACGGGGGCACCAAAACCAAAAAAAGATGCAAAGTTCTTCCTGCAGCCTGTGCATTATTTTCGGCCAGATTTACAACATACATGGTACATATACAGAAATTCAGAGAGGTCTCCGCTGGAATCCGTGCACCTACTTGTGCATGTCACCTTGATGGACATGTAACCTATGAGGAGGGCCAGTGGGGTCACTCGGGGTCCGCGGCTCAGGGGTAGGAGTCTTCTTCTTTCCGTCCGGCTGATTTTGTCTGCTCCTGGGAAGAGCTGGGGGAAAAAAAAGCAAATATGGGACACAAATCAGGGACTTAGATGGTTCAGGGACCACGTTTTCAGATGCCCATTCCTATTGAGAGGGTCCAAATTCCAAAAAAAGTCTAAAAATACACAAAGACATCCGCCAACATAGGGCTATACATTTTCTAATCCCCCCTTGTCATATATGCGCATTACATGGTATATAGGGTCCTGTGTGTATCTATAATCCTCCCCTGCCTCTATGGAAGAGGACGTCGCTGTCTGCACTGGCATAGAAAGAGTTAACCCACCCAATCCCACCATGTTAGGCCTTCTCCATAGAATCTGCACGGACCGGAGAAGATCATCCTAATAATCCGTCTATCAGAATCAGCATCTACTCACCGGCGGAGGCGAGCAGAGGGTCTCCTGTCCCCATGAAGCTTAGTCCAAGGCTGAGAAGGAAGGAAGGAGCAGCATCTGCCATAGACGGAAAGGACAAAAGCCGACGGGAAAAAGGTGTTTCCTGTGTTCCCGTGCGGAAATGTACCCCCCCTCTAAATTCTGTATGGACCCTGCCCTCCTGGAGACTGGATCACAGCAAATCTATTGTGTCCCCGGCGTGAAGGATGGAGGCGGGGAACCGGCACAAAGCAGGGACCAAGGATGGATGTATGGAGGGAGCGCCGGGAATGACAGGATGGAGACAGGAAGGAAGGAAGAGAGGAGGAAAGGAGGAAAGGAGGGAGGCAGGGAGCAAGAAAGGATGGAGGCAGGGGATCGGCACAAAGCAGGGACCAAGGATGGATGTATGGAGGGAGCGCCGGGAATGAGAGGATGGAGACAGGAAGGAAGGAAGTGAGGAGAGGAGGAAAGGAGGAAAGGAGGGAGGCAGGGAGCAAGAAAGGATGGAGGCAGGGGATCGGCACAAAGCAGGGACCAAGGATGGATGTATGGAGGGAGCGCCGGGAATGAGAGGATGGAGACAGGAAGGAAGGAAGTGAGGAGAGGAGGAAAGGAGGAAAGGAGGGAGGCAGGGAGCAAGAAAGGATGGAGGCAGGGGATCGGCACAAAGCAGGGACCAAGGATGGATGTATGGAGGGAGCGCCGGGAATGAGAGGATGGAGACAGGAAGGAAGGGAGGAAAAGGAGGGAGGAAGGAAGGATGGAGGCAGGGGATCGGCACAAAGCAGGGACCAAGGATGGATGTATGGAGGGAGCGCCGGGAATGAGAGGATGGAGAGATGAAGGAAGGAAGGAAAGAAGGAAGGAAGGCAGCAAGGAAGGATGGAAGCAGGGAACCGGCACAAAGTAGGAACCGAGGATGGATGTATGGACGGAGCGTCGGGAATGAGAGGATGGAGACAGGAAGGAGGGAAGGGAGGAAGGAAGCAAGGAAGGATGGAGGCAGGGAACTGGTACAAAGTAGGGACCGAGGCTGGATGTATATAGGGAGCGCCGGGAATGAGAGGATGGAGGAAGGAAGGAAGGAAGAGAGGAAAGGAGGAAAGGAGGGAGGAAGGAAGGATGGAGGCGGGGAACCGGCACAAAGCAAGGACCAAGGATGGATGTATGGAGGGAGCGCCGGGAATGAGAGGATGGAGGGAGGAAGGAAGGAAGAGAGGAAAGGAGGGAGGAAGGAAGGATGGAGGCGGGGAACCGGCACAAAGTAGGGACCGAGGCTGGATGTATATTGGGAGCGCCGGGAATGAGAGGATGGAGAGAGGAAGGAAGTAAAGAAGGAAGGAAGGAAGGCAGGAAGGAAGGATGGAGGCAGGGAACAGGCACAACGCAGGGACTGAGGCTGGATGTATGGAGGGAGCGCAGGGAATGATAGGATGGAGAGAGGAAGAAGAAAGGAAGGTAAAGAGGAAAGGAGGGAGGAAGACGGGGAACCGGCACAAAGAAGGGACCGAAGATGGATGTATGGAGGGAGCGCCAGGAATGAGACAATGGACAGAGGAAGGAAGGAAGGGAGGAAAGGAGGAAATGTCGGAGGAAGGAAGCAAGGAAGGATGGAGGCAGGGAACCGGCACAAAGCAGGGACCAAGGCTGGATGTATGGAGGGAGAGCCGGGAATGAGAGGATGGAGAGAGGAAGGAAGGAAGGAAGGAAGGAAGGGAGGAAAGGAGGGAGGAAGGAAGGCAGCAAGGAAGGATGGAGGCGGGGAACCGGCACAACGCAGGGACCGAGGCTGGATGTATATAGGGAGTTTCGGGAATGATAGGATGGAGAGAGGAAGGAAGAAAGGAAGGAAGGAAGGGAGGAAGGGAGGAAAGGAGGAAAGGAGCAAGGAAGGATAGAGGGAAGAAAAAAGGCAGGAAGAAAGGATGGAGGCGGGGTACCGGCACAAAGCAGGGTCCAAGGCTAGATGTATGGAGGGAGCGCCGGAAATGAGAGGATGGAGAGAGGAAGGAATGAAGGGAGTAAAGGAGCAAGGAAGGGAGGAAGGAAACAAGGAAGGATGGAGGCGGGGAACCTGCACAAAGCAGAGACTGTGGATGTATGTATGGCGGGAGCATCGGGAATGAGAGGATGGAGACAGGAAGGAAGGAAGGGAGAAAAGGAGGAAAGGAGGGAGGAAGGGAGCAAGGAAGGATGGAGGCAGGGAACCGGCACAAAGCAGGGTCCGAGGATGGATGTATGGAGGGAGCGCTGGGAATGAGAGGATGGAGAGAGGAAGGAAGGAAGGGAAAAAAGGAGCAAGGAAGGATAGAATAAAGGAAAGAAGGCAGCAAGGTAGGATGGAGGCGGGGAACCGGCACAAAGCAGGGACCAAGGCTGGATGTATGGAGGGAGTGCTGGGAATGAGAGGATGGAGAGAGGAAGGAAGGAAGGAAGGAAGGAAGGAAAAGGAGGATGGAGGTGGGAAACTGGCACAATGCAGAGGCCAAGTGTGCCGCCCCCGTGCCAGCAGCTGGTACTGCTCAGATCCAGATCTACGGTACGGCTCGAGGGGTTCTGCCGGACCCGGGGGTTGCGAGGACACTCCGACAAAAAGGGGACGTATTTGTACGGGGATGGTAGTAAACTGTCTGTGACGCCACCCACGGCGTGTGGTGAGATGTGGCAGCACCGCTGCTGTTGTGGGACACCTGGGGCGATGGGATGGCAGCTTGTTGTTAACTCTTCCGTGGGTAGGGATGGTGGCCCCGGGACCCGGTGACTTGGTGCAGGGGACTTTGATGGCAGGGACCGGTGTGCCTGGTCAGACCAGTTAGTCTCAGCTTACTCATGATTAAAGAAGTCAGTCAAGTCCAGTGGTTAACCAAGGTGATGGTGGCCGGCCGCGTGTATCCTGGTCCCCCACCCGGGCTGGTGGTTGGTATCTCTTCCCTCTGCACTGTGCTGTAGTGTTGTGGACTTCCCGGTCTGAAACTCGGGAGTCCGCTCCCGGTAATACTGTTGGGAGCTGTGCCCGCTGACGCTGACCCGTGGGATCTACAGGCTCTGACGGATGCCCTATCCCTCTCTGTGGGTGGTTGTCTCTTTTCGGGACTTAGGTTGGGACAGGACCTATAATACTGCCCTCAATCGGTTGATTAGCTAGGCCGTTGGTTCCGGTCCTGGCTTCAAGGTCCGAGTACCCCCTCTGTGCACGGTTCAACCCTGTCCCGGTCCACCTCGGATCTGCCGAGCCATCTTCCCGTCTCCTGCTAGCTACGGGCCTACCGTCTGCCACCTAGCCAATGTGTCCGGGCTCCGACCCCGACATCTGTCAGTTCAGCCTCAGGCCTAAAGCAGAGGCCTGGACTCCACTCCACTTCACTCCTACTCTTTTACTCTCCTCTCTACTCTCCTCTGACTGTTTTCCCGCCCCGGGCTCTCCAGACCCCTAGGTGGGCGTTTTCCTTCTGTCTGGTCCCGCCCACTGGTGTGCCTGTCCTTCCCTGGGGTAGGTGACTAAGGTTTTCTGATTGGCAGTGTGTAACCTAGGTGAGGGAAGGTGTTATGCGGGGGCCTATGTGTGACTACCTGCAGTGTCAGGGCGTCACACAAGGCTGGATGTATGTAGGGAGCGCCAGGAATGAGAGGATGGAGGAAAGAAGGAAGTAAGGTGTCACAAACCACCGGGGGGGTCACTCAGAAATCCCCCGCGCTGGCTACCAGTACGTCACAATCGGGGGGTAACAAGTGGGGGTCACCCCTCCTTTATACCTCCCGACCGACAGACAGAGCACGTGACGCGCTCTCTAGCGCCCCTCTTATAGTCAGGCCAATTATGGAATTGCCCGACAATAAGCAAGGAGGCCGCTATACTACTTATGCCGATTATTGAAGGGTCCCCGGTGAGAGTAGGGTATATATTCCCCCGACCTCCGCGGGCGGAATATATAAAATCTCCCCGAATCTCACTGGCCTCCCCACAATAATCCTTGGCACAACTCGCTGCCACCAACCGCTTCACGGTAACTATTAGCCGAACACACAGACGTGGGATTCAAGATCGAGATAACAGAACAGCCCAAGATTAATTATATAATTTAATCAGCCTAAAGCACACTAGAAACTACAATATATACAATAGGGAATCTACAGAATATACATATGTCAGAGTACAGTTACAATCAAAGCATGGGTTACAAACAGGCATACACAGTTCCAGCAGTTACCTTGTTGCGTCTGGCCACAGGGGGGCGCTGTACCCAGGTTTCTAGGATCCTTCCCACAGATGTTTCCTACACGTGCCCCCAGCGAAAGAACACTGGAAAATGGCCGAAGTAGGGTTATCAACCTGGCCAAATCCAAGTCCCCTCCTACCTTCGTGACCTCACAGGGAGCACTGCTCCACCCCTGGCTTGAGTTATGGACAATATCCCAACATGGAATATGGGCCATAACTTTACCTGGGAGCGTCGTAGGCGGACGCCAATGCTCTCATTGTGACAGTTATGAATTTAGCTACAGAACGAGGGGACTCATGACCTGTCTGCCAGTTCCCCATTGGCTGATATCACGCCTGGGGCATTTCCCAATGTCCTGCTCCCATAAAAAGGGTGTGCCGGCATCGTCCGCATGCGGAGACACCATTTTTATGGTTGCCATATTTATCGGAAATATGGCTTGCGAGATATGAACCATTTTTTACTGGAGTCGTTCTGTCTGGCTATTTCCATAGCCTTGCTAATGAGATACAACTCTTGTTACAGGGTGACGGCAGGGAGTCATCCTGTGTCCATTGTTCCCACACCACCTCATTTCCATATCACAGGACATGGCCATGGAGGTGTAAGTGGAACACTGAGAACAAGAAGGGAGGGGGCACTGCCAGGGAGTGATGAGGGATTATGACTGGAGTCATAATTCATCTTCATATCCCGGGATTTGCCTCACACCTCCCCCCTTTTGAGGGCGCTAGGGGGCAGCACACTCCGGTGTTCCCCCGTGCGCCCGTCCGCGACCTCTCCTTGTCGGGACAGCCCGTCTGCGTTACCGTGGTCACGGCCCCTTTTGTGGCGAATGGTGAAGTTGTATTGCTGGAGCGCAAGGCTCCATCGCAACAATCGCCCATTCGTCCCAGAGACGGTGTGCAACCAGCTGAGGGGGTTGTGGTCCGTCTCCACGATGAAGTGGCGCCCGTATAGATAGGGTTGCAGACGCTGCAGGGCCCACACTATGGCCAGGCACTCCTTCTCCATTGTGGAATAGGCCACTTCCCTCGGTAACAGCTTCCTGCTCAGGTACAAGACTGGGTGCTCTTGGCTCGCAGAGTCCACCTGGCTGAGCACCGCACCGAGGCCGAAGTCACTGGCGTCGGTCTGTACTACAAACGGCCGCGTGAAATCGGCTGCCTGTAGCACGGGCGGGCTGGACAGGGCGTCCTTTAGGGCCCGGAAGGCTGTCTCGCAGTCCATTGTCCAATCGACTGCAGAGGGCAGCTTCTTCTTGGTGAGGTCCGTCAAGGGCTTTGCCAGGCTACTATAGCATGGAACAAACCTCCTATAGTACCCAGCGGTCCCCAAGAAGGACATCACCTGCTTCTAGGTCCTGGGGGTGGGCCAGGATGCGATGGCCTCCACTTTCTCAGGCTCGGGCTTCAGTGTCCTCCCGCCTACCCGGTGACCGAGGTACTGGACCTCGCCCATGGCCAGCTGACACTTTCCCGGCTTGATGGTCAAACCTGCCCGGTGGATCCGCCTGAGCACCTGTGCTAGATGCTCTAGGTGGTCCTCCCAGGTGGGACTGAAGACGGCAATGTCATCTAGGTACGCGGCCGCGTACCCTTCAAGTCCCTTGAGCAGGGTGTTGACCATCCGCTGGAAAGTGGCAGGGGCATTCCTCATCCCGAATGGCATCACCGTGGACTCGTACAGTCCAAATGGGGTAATAAAGGCAGAGCGTTCCCTGGCCTTGCGAGTCAGGGGGATCTGCCAATATCCCCGGCTCAGATCCATGATGGTCAGGTACCCCGGCCAACTGATCGAGCAGGTCATCGATGCGTGGCATTGGGTACGCATCGGCGACCGTGACCGCATTGAGCCCCCTGTAGTCCACGCAGAACCGAGTGGTTCGGTCCTTCTTAGGGACGAGGACTACAGGCGAGGCCCAAGCGCTGTTGGATGCCTGGATCACCCCCAGCTTCAGCATCTCGTCAATCTCCTGGCGCATGTGTTGCTGCACCTCCAGGGAGACCCGATATGCTGAACGCCGGATCGGGGGATGATCCCCAGTGTCCACGTGATGGACAGCCAAGTCAGTCCTTCCGGGCTGGTTGGTAA
Source organism: Anomaloglossus baeobatrachus (assembly GCF_048569485.1). NCBI lineage: Eukaryota > Metazoa > Chordata > Amphibia > Anura > Aromobatidae > Anomaloglossus > Anomaloglossus baeobatrachus. Next base: position 184,168,704 of record NC_134362.1, on the reverse strand, counting down.
ACAACCCCCGGAAGGGGTGTAGGGTGGCCCACAGCTGGGACCGTTGGTCCTCCAAGAGCTGGTGGCCAACCTCCACATCCTCAATGGATCCGCCTGCCCTAACCTGGGCTAGCATATCCAAGAGGGTTTCCGCTTCTCCCTCCTCGGGCAGGTTGCACACGGGGAGCGCACATGCCTCCCGCTCATGATGTGCCTTCATCATGTTCACATGGAAGGGCTTCCGCCTTCCACGGGCAGGGTCCAGGGTGACCAGGTACGTCACAGGGTTGAGCTGCTGGTACACGAGGTATGGGCCTTCCCAGGCTGCCTGAAGCTTGTCCTGTGGTACGGGGACCAGTACCCACACCTCTTGACCCACTTGGTAGGTCCTCTCACAAGCGTTCTGGTCGTACCAACGCTTCTGATCGGCCTGGGCTTGAGCCATATTGTCGTGTACCAGTTGCGTCAAGGCCTGCATTTTGTCCCGGAAGCGCATGACATACTCGATAACCGACACTCCAGGGGTGGCCAAATCCCCTTCCCAAGCCTCTTTCACCAGAGCCAGGGGGCCCCGCACACGTCGCCCGTACAGGAGCTCAAACGGTGAGAATCCTGTTGAGGCCTGTGGAACCTCCCGGTAAGCAAATAACAGGTGTGGGAGATACCGCTCCCAGTCACGCCCATGGGAGTCGACCAACATCTTAAGCATCTGCTTTAAGGTGCCATTGAACCGCTCGCACAGGCCATTAGTCTGTGGATGGCACGGGCTGGCCACCAGATGTCGCACCTGGACTTGCTTACAGAGGGCCTCCACCAGCTGGGACATGAATTGGGTCCCCCGGTCAGTGAGCATTTCCTGGGGAAAACCCACTCGGGAGAAAATCTCCAGCAATGCGGTGGCCACCTTGTCAGCCCGAATGGACGACAAGGCCACTGCTTCTGGGTACCGGGTGGCATAGTCCACTACCGTCAGTATGAAGCGTTTCCCGGAGCTGCTGGGGATGGCCAGCGGGCCGACCAGATCCACAGCCACCCTCCTGAAAGGCTCATCGATGATGGGCAGAGATACCAGTGGGGCTTTGGGGCGTGGCCCCGCCTTCCCCACTCTCTGACAGGTTTCACACGAACGGCAGTAGGCAGCCACATCGGCCCCCATTTTTGGCCAGTAGAAATGCTGGTTTAACCTGGCCTTGGTCTTAGCGATCCCTAGGTGTCCGGCCATCGGAATCTCATGGGCGATCCGCAACAACTCCGTCCGGAACGGATAGGGTACCACCAACTGTCGGTCCCTGGGCCACGCCTCCGGTGAACCCTGCTGGACCGTGGCCCGGTACAGCCGTCCTTGGTCCCAGACCACTCGCTCCGGGTCCGAGTCCGAGGGAGGCTGTGCCGCCTGCTCCTTAAGAGCTTTCAGGCTGTCGTCAGCTTCTAACGCTGCCTGAAACCCCTGACTAGATGTGGCCAGAATCGACGAGACTGTCACATCTTCAGTCAGTACCCCGGGACCTGTGTCCTGGCCTCCACCTGACTCGGCTGCCACTTGGTCAGAAGGGGAAGAGCTATCGGACCTCCGGGAGGCCCCTTGGCTTCCAGCACTCCCACTGCGGGTGACAGCGGCCACAGCCGCTGCGACCGTGGGTCGTGCCTGCTCCTCCTCCGTTCCTGACCAAGTCGCCGGTTCAGGCAGACCTACCTGGCTTCCTGACACCCCGGTTGTGGGGGAACCATGCACCGAGATCTTACCTGGGAGCACTTCCGCTCCTGGACCGGCCCCAATCTCACCTGCCTGTTCCCCCCCTGCAGCAACAGAACCCCGCTGTGAAATCTCTGGGGACCCCACATTTGCTGTGGTAGCCCCCACCCCACACACTGGTCCTCCCCCTGCAGCACCCTGCTCTCTGCTTATCCCTGCAGAGGGCAACAGATCCCAGCTCACAGGCTGGTTACTTGTAGAGGCATTGTCACACCTTTCTCTGACCCCCTCCCCTCCTGTCACAGCTGCAGCTGCGTGTGTGTCTATGGTGTCTGTGCAAGCAGAAATATCAGAGTTCACTCCCTCCTCCCTTACATCATTCATAGATAACACATTAACATTGTCAGGAGTCATGTCAGTACTGGCTGAAGGTTCAGCCCTTGGTTGGGGCCCAAACTGGGAGGTTATCTGCCCCAAATCTGTCCCAAGTAGCACGTTTGCAGGGATCCGATCAGTTACCCCCACCTCCCTCACCCCTCGCCCTGCGTTCCAGTCCACATAAATGTCAGCAACAGGCAGCGCCGGGTCAGTGCCTCCAATCCCGGAGACAGCGAGGGTTTTTCCAGGGATCAAGTCTTGGGGGGACACCATCTCAGGCCGCACCAGAGTCACCTCCGAGGCGCTGTCTCGCAGTCCTATGGTCACAGACCGGCCGACGGTGACAGGTTGGAAGCTGTCCAGGGACCTACCACCACCCCCACCCACACAATACACCTTGGGCGGCCCTTGGGACGGGGACGGAGCCGGGGCCTTGGGACGCTGAGGGCACATGGCCTTGAAGTGTCCAGGTAGGTTGCACTGGTGGCACCGTCTTGGTTCTGCCACGGGCCTGGAGAGGGGAGTTGAGGGGGACACCCCCTGCAGTCTAGGGGCAGGTGGGGCAGTCGCAGAATTCATCTTACCCCCTCTCCAGGTGCTGCTGGTGGCCGCTCTCCTGGCCTCAGGGGCCCGGTTGTTGGTGTAGTCATCGGCAAGGGCAGCTGTAGCCGTGGACCCCTTTGGCTTCTGGTCTCGGATGAACTGGCGGAGATCCTCAGGGCAGTTCCACAAGAGTTGCTCCGTGATGAACAAGTCCAGGATCTCCGGTCCGGTGGAAAGCTGCAGGCCTTGGGTCCAGTGGTCGGCAGCTCGGGCAAGTGCCCGCCGGTGGTCAGCCCAGGAGTCCTTTGGTCCCTTCTGTAGGCTCCGGAACTTCTTGCGGTAGGACTCTGGAGTGAGGTTGTACTGTTGGATCAGGGCCCGCTTGATGGTGTCGTAGCCCTGATCTGCCTCAGCAGGCAAGTCCCCAAGGACATCCAGGGCCTTACCCCTTAAACGGGGGGTCAGGTATTTGGCCCACTGGTCCTTGTTCAGATGGTGCTGCAAGCAAGTCCGTTCAAAAGCAGTCAGGAAAGAGTCCAAGTCTCCATCCTTCTCCAGCACTGGGAAGTCCTCAACACGGACCTTTGGAAGTTTGGTGTTTTGAAGGTCACATGTGGCTGATGAGGGCCGGAGCTGAGCTAGCTGCAGCTGGTAGTCACGGTCTGCCTGTCGCTCTCGCTCTCGCTCTTCACGCGCTGCCTGCCGCTCTCGCTCCGCAGCCTCACGCTCTGCGTGCCGCTCTGCCCTGCGCTCTGCCAGGAGTTCCTTGTAGCCCTTCTGGTCTCCAGCCTGGAGAAGGGCCATAGCCATTTGAAGAAGGCTATCCGAGCCTCCCAGGCTCGGTGGAATGGCACGTGGTGATCTGCGGCACGCTGCGGAGCCTGGTGATTCACTGTCCCTTTCAGAGCGGAGGGCTGGCATCTGGCTCGTTGAGGAACCTTGGGTGAGCTCCTCCTCATCTTGTCCAGCAGTGCCAGGTTGCGCAATGTCCTCGGCAGAACGGTTTTCTGGCGTCGAGCTCCTGGAGGACTCGTGGGCAACCTCCTCATTGCTGTCCACAGCACCGTCCTCCCTCTCTTCGGCTCCTGCCTTAGCATTGGCCAGTTGCATAGCTCTGCTCCTGGTGCCATCAGCCATTCTTGCAGACTTTTGGTCACTGACACAGAACTGACACCTGATGCCTCCACACACCTTACAGTATCTGCACTCTGACACTCTAGTGTTGAGCTAGTCTGAAGACCCCAGCAGCCACAGCTGCTGCAGGCAGTCTTTAGTGTCTGGGAGTATGGGTCTCACACTCACACACACTATTATCTCGATCCCACCGCTTGCCACCAATATGTCACAAACCACCGGGGGGGTCACTCAGAAATCCCCCGCGCTGGCTACCAGTACGTCACAATCGGGGGGTAACAAGTGGGGGTCACCCCTCCTTTATACCTCCCGACCGACAGACAGAGCACGTGACGCGCTCTCTAGCGCCCCTCTTATAGTCAGGCCAATTATGGAATTGCCCGACAATAAGCAAGGAGGCCGCTATACTAATTATGCCGATTATTGAAGGGTCCCCGGTGAGAGTAGGGTATATATTCCCCCGACCTCCGCGGGCGGAATATATAAAATCTCCCCGAATCTCACTGGCCTCCCCACAATAATCCTTGGCACAACTCGCTGCCACCAACCGCTTCACGGTAACTATTAGCCGAACACACAGACGTGGGATTCAAGATCGAGATAACAGAACAGCCCAAGATTAATTATATAATTTAATCAGCCTAAAGCACACTAGAAACTACAATATATACAATAGGGAATCTACAGAATATACATATGTCAGAGTACAGTTACAATCAAAGCATGGGTTACAAACAGGCATACACAGTTCCAGCAGTTACCTTGTTGCGTCTGGCCACAGGGGGGCGCTGTACCCAGGTTTCTAGGATCCTTCCCACAGATGTTTCCTACACGTGCCCCCAGCGAAAGAACACTGGAAAAATGGCCGAAGTAGGGTTATCAACCTGGCCAAATCCAGGTCCCCTCCTACCTTCGTGACCTCACAGGGAGCACTGCTCCACCCCTGGCTTGAGTTATGGACAATATCCCAACATGGAATATGGGCCATAACTTTGCCTGGGAGCGTCGTAGGCGGACGCCAATGCTCTCATTGTGACAGTTATGAATTTAGCTACAGAACGAGGGGACTCATGACCTGTCTGCCAGTTCCCCATTGGCTGATATCACGCCTGGGGCATTTCCCAATGTCCTGCTCCCATAAAAAGGGTGTGCCGGCATCGTCCGCATGCGGAGACACCATTTTTATGGTTGCCATATTTATCGGAAATATGGCTTGCGAGATATGAACCATTTTTTACTGGAGTCGTTCTGTCTGGCTATTTCCATAGCCTTGCTAATGAGATTACAACTCTTGTTACAGGGTGACGGCAGGGAGTCATCCTGTGTCCATTGTTCCCACACCACCTCATTTCCATATCACAGGACATGGCCATGGAGGTGTAAGTGGAACACTGAGAACAAGAAGGGAGGGGGCACTGCCAGGGAGTGATGAGGGATTATGACTGGAGTCATAATTCATCTTCATATCCCGGGATTTGCCTCACATAAGGAAAGAAGGAAGATAGGAAGGAAGGGGAAGATGTAATAAAGGATCTTACCAGCTCCCTACAATACACCGGCCTACAAGATATGACACCGGGTCTCCAGCTTTAGAGGAGTGAAAGAAACACTAGATAATTTATATAGTTATTCTGCAGGATTACACCAAGGGTCATTAATATTAATTAATATCCAAGAAAGAAGAATATCTATCAAATTCAAAGAAGCTTTTTTTGGCAGGAAGAGTACTTTTATTGGGCTGGAATAATAATAATAATATTTATTAATTCCACAGCGCTTTACATACAATGGTAACACTGTCCCCATTGGGGCTCACAATCTAGAGTCCCTTTCTGTATGTGTTTGGAGTGTGGGAGGAAACCGGAGACCCCGGAGGAAACCCACGCAAACACGGGGAGAACATACAAACTCCTTGCAGATGGGTTTTTGAATCCTTGGTGGGATTTGAACCCAGGACCCCAGAGCTGCAAGGTTGCAGTGCTAACCACTGAGCCACCGTGCCGCCCACCTTGACTAATCTATCCATCCATCCTTACCTGGTCCCTGCTAATCCATGGTACAACTTATCTAAAGATTCAATGATGTTTTCAGAACTGATGATAAAAGAAATAATATAATAATTCTGAGGATATACATAACATACATGACTATAAACGTGGACAGTCGCATTTTCTGGACGTCCATGAGCAGTATGTCAGGAGCAGGTGGAATAATCTCTATTTATAACTGATGAATAAATTAGATCAAATGCTACAAAAAGGTCCAGGCCCCCCTTCCCCTCCCCCCATAGGGGTGCTCCCATAGAACAACCTGGATCTTACATGTAAAGCGCTGCGGAATATGTTGGCGCTATAGAAATAAAGATTATTATTATTATTATTATTACATCTATATGGTGCAGTGCCACCTACTGGTCACAATCAAGTATAGCATGTCAATAAATGGCTGCAGTATTATTAACCATGTTTAAAAAATAAATAAATAAATAAAATATAATAATAATAATAATATTCATTAATTTATATAAATTTATAAAAAAAAAAGTAGTGACTCCGTCAAGTTAAGAGGTTGCAAAGCAATGTGAAAAAAAAAATGCTTGAAGAATCTCTCCAAGCAAAAAAAAATAAATAAATAAGAAATTCTCCAGAAACAATAAAAAAGCTAAACTGCAAAGTATCAATAAATGTTACCGCGCTGCTGTTACATTTCAGCTTATTGCTTCGGTTTATGACTGTCACTTTGACGCAGATTTTATTTAAATGTCATTATATCAGTATGCTGGGGACGTAAATGTAAAACGGCCGCCGTTAATTGTTATGTGGCGGTGGATGGCGGCTGATGGCGGTTGATAGCGGCTGCGCTGCGGTGATTGATGGACGCGCGCCCATCATATTTCAATCACTTCTAAACAACATAGACAGGAGACTGAACACTGCCACCCAGTGTTGATTTATGGGCATGACATTATGGGGTGGCGGCGGGCGTCAGTCAGGGGTGATTTACACGTCAATCAGCAGAATTGCAGCAGATGTTAATTGCTTTTACCTTCCACGACTGTCAGGATTATACGGCGCAAAAATGGCGCCCTGCTGATACCAGCGCCGGATCCGAAGAACAAGGCGAGATCTGTCATCTACAACAATTCACCATGTCAGTTATGGAAAAGGAGGGTTATCAGGAAATTAGAGCTGCAAGGGTTTATTTTACTACAAATTTGTACTTATTTTATGTTCAAAGCCAAATTTAGGTTTTTCATGAATTCCCGTTATCACAGGTGTATAATGTGCCCCGCTCGGATCCGGGGGTGATGTCCGTTCGTGGCTCGAGGGTATCCGGACCCAGGGGCTTAGGGGCCACACTCTAAAGTGAAAGGGGGTATTTACAGGGGAGTTATAGTTCGTGACGCCACTCGTGGTGTGCGGTAACTGGGAGTACCGCCGCTGCTGTTGGGAGTACCCGGGGTGATGGAATGGGGCAGCAAGGTGTTGTTGCCCTCCACGGGTAGGGGTAGGCCCCGGGACTCTGGATGGTGATACTGGGAGATCATTCAGGTACTCACTCAGGAAATAAGCAGACGCTGACAACCGGGTAAACCAAGTCTCTGGCTGCCGCTGCCTCTCAAAGGGGAGCTTGTCCGGGTCCCGTCCCCTGCAGCACTGCCTGGTGATCCGTGACCTGCCTCCTGGCACAAAGTTTAGATTCTCCGCGGTGGTTTGGTAGCTTGAAACTTGCCGGGTCCCACTCCCCACTGTGGCTAAGTGAGGGAGCCTGCTCTCAGGCTCACGCTTGGGATTTCAGTGGGTCGCTTGTTTGGAAAGCCCTATCGATCTCGTTGCACTAGTGCCCCGATTCTGGAGCCGGTGGGAACAGTCCATAAATGCTCCGTTTTCCGCAGGTTAATTGCCAAGTTGCCTGAACCTTCTCCCCGACCTAGAGTCCGTGTACCCCGCCGTGCCTTCGGGTCCCGGACCAGTGATAGGACCAGGCTGCTGACCGTCCTCCAAGACAGGTCCCAGGCACCTAGCCTCAATCCCCTGCGACCGGGGGTCCGACTCCTCTAGGTCCAGACCACCGTCTGCGACCTAGATTGCTTCTCTTGGGAGCCACTACTCCCAACCTCCTCTGAGCTTCTCTCAGCTCGAGGGCTATCACACTTCACCTTTCCCACTTCTCTTCTACACTCCTCACCTCCCCTACCTGACCCCTAGGTGGGTGACTTAAGCCGCCCACTGGTGTGTCTGGTGGGGGTGGTGCAGGGTGTATGTAGGATTTGATTTGCTGTTGGAGGCAGCACTGTAAGATGGGGACCCAGAACCAAGAGGGAGGCGGAATACTGCACGAGGAGGGTAGTTTGTGCAGTACCCTGTGATGACCTGATAGTACAGGGGCGTCACAATAACATCCAGGCCCTCACCCCCAGTGTATAACATCCGGCCCCTCACCCCCAGTGTATAACATCCGGCCCCCTCTCCCCCCAGTGTATAACATCCAGCCCCTCACCCCCAGTGTATAACATCCAGACCCTCACCCCCAGTGTATAACATCCAGCCCCTCACCCCCAGTGTATAACATCCGGCCCTCACCCCCAGTGTATAACATCCAGCCCTCACCCCCAGTGTATAACATCCAGCCCCTCAACCCCAGTGTATAACATCCGGCCCCTCTCCCCCCAGTGTATAACATCCAGCCCCTCACCCCCAGTGTATAACATCCAGCCCCTCACCCCCAGTGTATAACATCCGGCCCCTCACCCCCAGTGTATAACATCCGGCCCCTCACCCCCAGTGTATAACATCCAGCCCCTCACCCCCAGTGTATAACATCCAGCCCCTCACCCCCAGTGTATAACATCCGGCCCCTCACCCCCAGTGTATAACATCCAGCCCCTCTCCCCCCAGTGTATAACATCCAGCCCCTCACCCCCAGTGTATAACATCCAGCCCCTCACCCCCAGTGTATAACATCCAGACCCTCACCCCCAGTGTATAACATCCAGCCCCCTCAACCCCAGTGTATAACATCCGGCCCCTCTCCCCCCAGTGTATAACATCCGGCCCCTCACCCCCAGTGTATAACATTCGGCCCCTCACCCCCAGTGTATAACATCCGGCCCCTCTCCCCCAGTGTATAACATCCGGCCCCTCACCCCCAGTGTATAACATCCGGCCCCTCACCCCCAGTGTATAACATCCAGACCCTCACCCCCAGTGTATAACATCCAGCCCCTCACCCCCAGTGTATAACATCCAGCCCCTCACCCCCAGTGTATAACATCCAGCCCCTCACCCCCAGTGTATAACATCCGGCCCCTCACCCCCAGTGTATAACATCCAGCCCCTCTCCCCCCCAGTGTATAACATCCAGCCCCTCACCCCCAGTGTATAACATCCAGCCCCTCACCCCCAGTGTATAACATCCAGACCCTCACCCCCAGTGTATAACATCCAGCCCCTCACCCCCAGTGTATAACATCCGGCCCCTCACCCCCAGTGTATAACATCCAGCCCCTCACCCCCAGTGTATAACATCCAGCCCCTCAACCCCAGTGTATAACATCCGGCCCCTCACCCCCAGTGTATAACATCCAGCCCCTCACCCCCAGTGTATAACATCCAGCCCCTCACCCCCAGTGTATAACATCCAGCCCCTCACCCCCAGTGTATAACATCCGGCCCCTCACCCCCAGTGTATAACATCCAGCCCCTCACCCCCAGTGTATAACATCCAGCCCCTCACCCCCAGTGTTAACATCCGGCCCCTCACCCCCAGTGTATAACATCCAGCCCCTCTCCCCCCCAGTGTATAACATCCAGCCCCTCACCCCCAGTGTATAACATCCAGCCCCTCACCCCCAGTGTATAACATCCAGCCCCTCACCCCCAGTGTATAACATCCAGCCCCTCAACCCCAGTGTATAACATCCGGCCCCTCTCCCCCCAGTGTATAACATCCGGCCCCTCACCCCCAGTGTATAACATTTCGGCCCCTCACCCCCAGTGTATAACATCCGGCCCCTCTCCCCCAGTGTATAACATCCGGCCCCTCACCCCCAGTGTATAACATCCGGCCCCTCACCCCCAGTGTATAACATCAGGCCCCTCCCCCCAGTGTATAACATCCAGCCCCTCACCCCCAGTGTATAACATCGGGCCCCTCACCCCCCCAATGTATAACATCCGGACCCTCACCCCCAGTGTATAACATCCGGACCCTCACCCCCAGTGTATAACATCCGGCCCCTCACCCCCAGTGTATAACATTCAGCCCCTCTCCCCCAGTGTATAACATCCGGACCCTCTCCCCCAGTGTATAACATCCAGCCCCTCTCCCCCCCAGTGTATAACATCCGGCCCCTCACCCCCACTGTATAACATCTGGCCCCTCACCCCCAGTGTATAACATTCGGCCCCTCTACCCCAGTGTATAACATCCAGCCCCTCTCCCCCAGTGTATAACATCCAGCCCCTCACCCCCAGTGTATAACATCCGGCCCCTCACCCCCAGTGTATAACATCCGGCCCCTCACCCCCAGTGTATAACATCCGGCCCATCACCCCCAGTGTATAACATCCAGCCCCTCACCCCCAGTGTATAACATCCAGCCCCTCTCCCCCCGTGTATAACATTCAGCCCCTCATCCCCAGTGTATAACATCCAGCCCCTCTCCCCCCGTGTATAACATCCGGCCCCATTACCCCCCAGTGTATAACACCCAGCCCCTCACCCCCAGTGTATAACATCCAGCCCCTCACCCCCAGTGTATAACATCCAGACCCTCACCCCCAGTGTATAACATCCAGCCCTCTCCCCCCAGTGTATAACATCCGGCCCCTCTCCCCCGATGTATAACATCCAGCCCCTCTCCCCCCAGTGTATAACATCCGGCCCCTCTCCCCCGATGTATAACATCCAGCCCCTCTCCCCCAGGTGTATAACATCCAGCCCCTCACCCCCAGTGTATAACATCCAGCCCCTCTCCCCCAGTGTATAACATCCGGCCCCATTACCCCCCAGTGTATAACATCCGGCCCCTCACCCCCAGTGTATAACACCCGGCCCCTCACCCCCAGTGTATAACATCCAGCCCCTCACCCCCAGTGTATAACATCCAGACCCTCACCCCCAGTGTATAACATCCGGCCCCTCTCCCCCAATGTATAACATCCAGCCCCTCACCCCCAGTGTATAACATCCAGCCCCTCACCCCCCAGTGTATAACATCCGGCCCCTCACCCCCAGTGTATAACATCCGGCCCCTCACCCCCAGTGTATAACATCCAGCCCCTCACCCCCAGTGTATAACATCCAGCTCCTCACCCCCAGTGTATAACATCCGGCCCCTCACCCCCCAATGTATAACATCCGGCCCCTCACCCCCAGTGTATAACATCCGGCCCCTCACCCCCAGTGTATAACATCCAGCTCCTCACCCCCAGTGTATAACATCCAGCTCCTCACCCCCAGTGTATAACATCCAGCCCCTCTCCCCCCAGTGTATAACATCCAGCCCCTCTCCCCCCCAGTGTATAACATCCGGCCCCTCACCCCCCAATGTATAACATCCGGCCCCCTCACCCCCAGTGTATAACATCCAGCCCCTCACCCCCAGTGTATAACATCCAGCTCCTCACCCCCCAATGTATAACATCCGGCCCCTCTCCCCCCCAGTGTATAACATCCAGCCCCTCTCCCCCCAGTGTATAACATCCGGCCCCTCACCCCCCAATGTATAACATCCGGCCCCTCACCCCCAGTGTATAACATCCGGCCCCTCACCCCCAGTGTATAACATCCAGCTCCTCACCCCCAGTGTATAACATCCAGCCCCTCACCCCAGTGTATAACATCCAGCCCCTCAACCCCAGTGTATAACATCCGGCCCCTCACCCCCAGTGTATAACATCCAGCCCCTCACCCCCAGTGTATAACATCCAGCCCCTCAACCCCAGTGTATAACATCCGGCCCCTCACCCCCAGTGTATAACATCCGGCCCCCTCACCCCCAGTGTATAACATCCGGCCCCTCACCCCCAGTGTATAACATCCAGCCCCTCACCCCCAGTGTATAACATCCAGCCCCTCACCCCCAGTGTATAACATCCAGCCCCTCACCCCCAGTGTATAACATCCAGCCCCTCTCCCCCAGTGTATAACATCCAGCCCCTCACCCCCAGTGTATAACATCCAGCCCTCACCCCCAGTGTATAACATCCAGCCCCTCACCCCCAGTGTATAACATCCAGCCCCTCACCCCCAGTGTATAACATCCAGCCCCTCACCCCCAGTGTATAACATCCAGCCCCTCACCCCCAGTGTATAACATCCAGCCCCTCACCCCCAGTGTATAACATCCAGCCCCTCACCCCCAGTGTATAACATCCAGCCCCTCACCCCCAGTGTATAACATCCAGCCCCTCACCCCCAGTGTATAACATCCAGACCCTCACCCCCAGTGTATAACATCCAGCCCCTCAACCCCAGTGTATAACATCCAGCCCCTCAACCCCAGTGTATAACATCCGGCCCCTCTCCCCCCAGTGTATAACATCCAGCCCCTCAACCCCAGTGTATAACATCCAGCCCCCTCACCCCCCAGTGTATAACATCCAGCCCCTCACCCCCCAGTGCCTTTACTAACATGGTGACAGAACAGCCGATGGTGCAGAGCTCACTGATACCAGCACATCCTGTAATAGGAGCCACCGGGGTAACACTTCCATTTGTGAGGGTGGCAGGGGACCGTAGTCATGGGCGAGCCCCTGCTCCTCCTCTGGGCTGCACCCCTGCCACCTCCACAATGCAACCAGGGACACCACAACCCTGCTTCCTTGAGGTTAGGCATGTTATGGTTTGGGGTCCCATTTTCCTGCACATCTCTCCATCCTATAGGACTGTCTGTTTCCTACTGAGGAGCCTCTTTCCTACTTGCTCTGGACTTCCTGGGGTGACCCCGAGGGTCCGGCCAAATTAATGCTGGACTTCCACTCGCTATACCTCCCACAGCTTCTGCCCTCTACTACTGCCTTATCCCGTGGGCCGCCCTCTTCCCTTTCCCTCAGCCCTGCCACTTCACCTCAGCCCTAAGCTTTCCCCCTACAGCAGGGGGTGGGGAACCTCCGGCCCGCGGGCCGTATACGGCCCGTGACGACTTTTTATGCGGCCCCCGGGCACATTCCCGGGGACCATTGTGCTTTGGTGGCAGCCGCGCTTTTCCCGGCTGCCGGCCCTTTAAATCCCACTGCCTTATGCCCTGTGGGTAGATGCTAGAATGTACGGGCTCTCTCCAGATCCTGACTTCCAGGACCTGACTGCAGCCCATACATTCTAGGCTTATCCCCGGCCTGTGTGCTCTGGTGGGCGGGTAAGCAGCACGCTGCGATAAAGTCACACAGAAGAGCTGCAGCAGGTTTACCAGCCTCCCGAAACTGTGCTGTGTGTGTGTGTGACTCTCCCTCCCCCTCACTGTGAGTACTGAACCCATCGCTGCCCCCCCCCCCCCCCCCGCTCAGTGCTGTGTACCCCCTCGTACTGTGTGTACCCCCCAATGCTGTATGTACCCCCCAATGCTGTGTGTACCCCCTCGTGCTGTGAACCCCCAGTGCTGTGTGTACCCCCCAATGCTGTGTGTACCCCCTCGTGCTGTGTACCCCCTCGTGCTGTATGTACCCCCCAATGCTGTGTGTACCCCCTCGTGCTGTGAACCCCCAGTGCTGTGTGTACCCCCCAATGCTGTGTGTACCCCCCTCGTGCTGTGTACCCCCTCGTGCTGTATGTACCCCCCAATGCTGTGTGTACCCCCTGGTGCAGTGTGTACCCCCTAGTGCAGTGAGTACCCCCTAGTACAGTGAGTACCCCCTAATGCTGTGTGTACCCCCTAATGCTGTGTGTACCCCTTAATGCTGTGTGTACCCCCTCGTGCTGTGTTTACCCCCTCGTGCTGTGTGTACCCCCTCGTGCTGTGTGTACCCCTTCATGCTGTGTACCTCCCAGTGCTGTGTACCCCAAGGTGCTGTGTGTACCCCCTAGTGCTGTGTGTATCACCTAATGCTGTGTACACCCCAGTGCTGTGTACCCCCTCGTGCTGTATGTACCCCCTCGTGCAGTGTGTACCCCCTAGTGCAGTGAGTACCCCCTAATGCTGTGTGTACCCCCTAATGCTGTGTGTACCCCCTAATGCTGTGTGTACCCCCTAATGCTGTGTGTACCCCTTAATGCTGTGTGTACCCCCTCGTGCTGTGTATACCCCCTCATGCTGTGTGTACCCCCTCGTGCTGTGTGTACCCCCTCATGCTGTGTACCTCCTAGTACAGTGTGTACCCCTCAGTGCTGTGTACCCCCAGGTGCTGTGTGTACCCCCTAGTGCTGTGTGTACCACCTAATGCTGTGTACACCCCAGTGCTGTGTACCCCCTCAGCGCGGTGTAACCCCTCACTGCTGTCCGTGCCCCCCCTAGTGCAGTGAGTACCCCCTGGGTGATGTCTATGCCCCCCCACCAGTGCTGTCCGCACCACCTAATGCTGTCCATGCTGCCACCAGTGCTGTCCATGCCACGGTGAGTGCTGCCTGTGCCCCCCATATGCTGTCCATGCTCCCCAGTGCTGTGTGCCACCCCTCAGTGCTCTTAACTCGCTACTGCTGTCTGTACCCTCCCACTGCTTTCTATGCTCCTCAGTCCATGCTCTCCTGTTGATGTCTATGTTCCCCCAGACCTGTCTGTCTCCCTAGTGCTGCCACCCAGTGCAGTCCGTGCTGCCACCCAGTGCAGTCCGTGCTGCCACCCAGTGCAGTCCGTGCTGCCACCCAGTGCTGTGCGTGTCCCCAGTCATGTCTGTGCCACCGCCAGGGCTGTCCATGCCCCCTACTGATGTATATGCCCCAGCCCCTCCTGTGATGTATATGCCCCAGCCCCTCCTGTGATGTATATGCCCCAGCCCCTCCTGTGATGTATATGCCCCAGCCCCTCATGTATATGCCCCAGCCCCTCCTGTGATGTATATGCCCCAGCCCCTCCTGTGATGTATATGCCCCAGCCCCTCCTGTGATGTGTACTCCCAGTGTCTCCTGTAATTTATGCGCCCTGTCCCCTCCTGTGATGTGTATGCCCCCAGCATCTCCAGACAGAGATAAACCTGGAAAAGCAGCTGTGAGAAACAAGATGATCAATATCACCGAACATCACAATCGCACCAAAGAGAAGCAGCTCCGGCCACCACAATAGGGGTGAGTTAATTAATCGTTTGACCAAATATAGCAGGGTTATTTTTCAGGTTGATAATGTTGTGCGGCCCCCAAAGGTTAGTAGGAAATTCCAAATGGCCCCCGGCAGTAAAAAGGTTCCCCACCCCTGCCCTACAGCTAAGGGACCAGTGACACCTAGTGGTGGCTGGCAAATGGTGCACCCGAAAGCACACACAGCATTTCACATAAATATGCATATTAACCATGACGTGTTCGGGGGGGTGGAGGGCACGTTCATGACATTTCTTCCTCCTGAATTCACCCCCCCCCCATTAAGTTATATTATTGAGAAGTGGAAAGAACCACAGCAGCTCAGAGATGAAGTGGAGACCTCATTAAGTTACAAAGCGGGGGGAGGGGGGGGCACAAGTGCTGAGGAGCAGAGGCCAGAAAAGTCATCACTGCTCTGCTGACCCCAGCCGTACATCACCAAATACAATGCCATGCCATACATCACCAAGCAACATGCTGAGCCATACATCACCAAATACAATGCCATACATCACCAAGCAACATGCTGAGCCATACATCACCAAGCACAATGCTGAGCCATACATCACCAAGCACAATGCCGAGCCGTACATCACCAAGCACAATGCCGAGCCGTACATCACCAAGCACAATGCCGAGCCGTACATCACCAAGCACAATGCCGAGCCGTACATCACCAAGCACAATGCCGAGCCGTACATCACCAAGCACAATGCCGAGCCGTACATCACCAAGCACAATGCCGAGCCATACATCACCAAGCACAATGCCGAGCCGTACATCACCAAGCACAGTGCCGAGCTGTACATCACCAAGCACAATGCCGAGCCGCACATCACCAAGCACAATGCCGAGCCGTACATCACCAAATACAATGCCATGCCATACATCACCAAGCACAATGCCGAGCCGTACATCACCAAATACAATGCCATGCCATACATCACCAAGCAACATGCTGAGCCATACATCACCAAATACAATGCCATACATCACCAAGCAACATGCTGAGCCATACATCACCAAGCACAATGCTGAGCCATACATCACCAAGCACAATGCCAAGCCGTACATCACCAAGCACAATGCCGAGCCGTACATCACCAAGCACAATGCCAAGCCGTACATCACCAAGCACAATGCCGAGCCGTACATCACCAAGCACAATGCCGAGCCATACATCACCAAGCACAATGCCGAGCCGTACATCACCAAGCACAATGCCGAGCCGTACATCACCAAGCACAATGCCGAGCCGTACATCACCAAGCACCATGCCGAGCCATACATCACCAAGCACAATGCCGAGCTGTACATCACCAAGCACAATGCCGAGCCATACATCACCAAGCACAATGCCGAGCCATACATCACCAAGCACAATGCCAAGCCATACATCACCAAGCACAATACTGAGCCATACATCACCAAGCACAATGCCGAGCCGTACATCACCAAGCACAGTGCCGAGCTGTACATCACCAAGCACAATGCCGAGCCATACATCACCAAGCACAATGCCAAGCCATACATCACCAAGCACAATACTGAGCCATACATCACCAAGCACAATGCCGAGCCGTACATCACCAAGCACAGTGCCGAGCCGCACATCACCAAGCACAATGCCGAGCCATACATCACCAAGCACAATGCCAAGCCATACATCACCAAGCACAATACTGAGCCATACATCACCAAGCACAATGCCGAGCCGTACATCACCAAGCACAATGCCGAGCCGTACATCACCAAGCACAATGCCGAGCTGTACATCACCAAGCACAATGCCGAGCCGTACATCACCAAGCACAATGCCGAGCCGCACATCACCAAGCACAATGCCGTGCCATACATCACCAAGCACAGTGCCAAGCCATACATCACCAAGCACAATGCCGAGCCGTACATCACCAAGCACAATGCCGAGCCATACATCACCAAGCACAATGCCGAGCCATACATCACCAAGCACAATGCTGAGCCGTACATCACCAAGCACAATGCCAAGCCGTGCATCACCAAGCACAATGCCAAGCCGTGCATCACCAAGCACAATGCCGAGCCATACATCACCAAGCACAATGCCGAGCCGTACATCACCAAGCACAATGCCGAGCCGTACATCACCAAGCACAATGCCGAGCTGTATATCACCAAGCACAATGCCGAGCCATATATCACCAAGCACAATGCCGAGCCGTGCATCACCAAGCACAATGCTGAGTCATACATCACCAAGCACAATGCCGAGCCGCACATCACCAAGCACAATGCCGAGCCGTACATCACCAAGCACAATGCCGAGCCGTACATCGCCAAACACAATGCCGAGCTGTACATCACCAAGCACAATGCCGAGCTGTACATCACCAAGCACAATGTTGAGTGTCAGATGGAGCGGTGTAAAGCCGCCACCACTGGATTCTGGAGGAGACGTGTTCAGTGCAGTTGTAGATGGGTGGCAGAACTGGGGGTTCTGAGTTGACCTGTCCGCCCAAGTTTATGGCTGACCTCCACTCTAGGATTGGGACCACTGGAGTCAGTCACTACCGGGCCTGGTACTCACTATGATAGAATAGGAGTGATCCGTTGGCCCGTCATACACTGGAGTCCTTCCTGCATACTTCGAATTCTCTGAGGTACCTTGAGGGTTCGGTTGAATTAACACTGCCACAGACAGCCACTTGCTTCGGCCTCAGGTATCTATCTGGCTGATATAGCCATGTCTCTTACCTCATGTGCAGGGCATTGCAGGACCTTAGGTACCCATGGTTATGACCACTAGATTCTAACTGTGACTATATGACTGGTCATAACCATTGATACCTAAGGTCCTGCAATGCCCTGCACATGGGGTAAAAGACATGGTTATATCAGGAGAACTAGACTACATTTGTAATTGGAGGTATTTGCTAATATTATTATTATTATTCCACCTTCTCCATATTGGAATAGGATCTTGGAGATGGGAATACCCTTTAACTATTTACAATCTCACCCTCCCTGTCGCTAGGCAACATCTAACCGCTTTACCAGGGAGCAATACCTAAAGCAGCCACTAGATGGCCACATACACATTAGGCATTATACATTGCACTCATAACACAATTCACATTATTATAAAAATGACACAATGACAACTGGTGTCTTAAGGGTGGGGCACACGGGCCTAGTGCATTAAACCAGTTATCAAACTCTAAAATTCGGAAATCCCGGAATAAAAAAAAAATCTATAAAATAAAAAAGAAAAAAAGGTAAAAACAAAACAAAAAATAACACCTGAAAAACTAGTGAAAAACACTTGTTGGTAATTCTGAAGTGCCAAAATAAAAAGATGTTTTATAAAATTTGTTAAAAAAAAAAAATTAAAAACAAAACGAAAACTAATACTTGAATAATTTGTAAAAAAACACTTGTGAGTACCAGAATAAAAAGAAAAAAAGTTCTATAAAAATTGTAAAATAAAAGTGAATATAAAACAAAGCAATAAAATAAAATCTGAAAAAAAATACTGAAAAAAATGCTTATTAGATATCCATTCATTTTTGTTTCATAAATGCATGTTTTTTTGTTTTTTTTTATTAAAACTGACTTTTGCAATTATGTTTTATTAGAAATCTTGCACTGTTTGCCTTCTACATCCTCATTGTTGTGATATCTACTGCATGAGTTAACTGAGGAACATTCAGTGAGCTCATTCTGATGGCCTGAAAGGAGAATTTTCTGTCTTTTTATGGGCTCCTTTCAGCTGATTTATAACTGTAGACTAGCAAAGTGGAATATAAGGCGTGTAAAAGCCAAATGGTGCCAAATTTTGAATGAAACCAAATGGCAAAAATGATTTACGCAAAAAAAAAAAAAAGTAGGCGACGTGGTGGTGGTGATGGACTGGACAACCGCTTTATATGTTATGACTGATCCGTGTACACACTTATTCTTGAGATACACACTCTTATATAAAATTAATTTTCTGGTTACATTGACGATTACTTTTTTTGTATAACATGTTTTATTAATTTTATAAAAATACTAAAAAAAAGTCCAAAAAAATCCTAAAATTCCCTCTTCCCCTCTACATTTACATAGTACATTAACAAAAAAAAATGACATGACAATAATGCGATCCTATATGAGGATGATGGCGGATACGTATACGATTCCATTAATACATAATATAAATCACGGCGGAGGTTCCTGCCCGGCCGAGAGCGGCACTGTGCGTTGGACGAGACACCTCATTAGATCGGGGCCTCGGTCTTCCAGCAGCGGTTAAATGTCAGGGGAACGTGGTTAGCGGAAGCTATATTCAAGTAATTAATCACATAAGTATCCCTGAGGACGGAGAGATGAATATATAGTGTTAATAGTCTCCGGCAGATTGACAATCCTCCGCAAGAGGATGAGAAAAAAAAAATATGGCTTTGCAGGTCATTAATTTTGGAAGGATTTAATAAAAGTGCCGGTAAAGTGGAGGAGATTTGCACTTAATGAGGTCTTTGGCGTACTGTAAATCCAGACCCCAATATAGAGGAATATCCAACCCAAACCCTGCACCCATGGGGAAGTCTACAGATGATCTCACTCCAGACGCTTTCACTGCACAGTCATCATTCCGGTAATACACGCGAATATTTAAGGATGACAAACTATCCTCTGCTTGCTTTCAGTCACTAGGATTCATCCAATGTTTGAGCAATCAAATGCAAATCCTGCCCCCCCATGGGGAAGTCTGTACGGTGCACTACAGAGTCTGACGCCCCCGATAATCTCACTCCAGACGCTTTCAATTCACAGTCATCATTCCGGTAATACACGCGAATATTTAAGGATGACAAACTATCCTCTGCTTGCTTTCAGTCACTAGGATTCATCCAATGTTTGAGCAATCAAATGCAAATCCTGCCCCCCCATGGGGAAGTCTGTACGGTGCACTACAGGGTCTGACGCCCCCGATAATCTCACTCCAGATGCTTTCAATTCACAGTCATCATTCTGGTAATACACGCGAATATTTAAGGATGACAAACTATCCTCTGCTTGCTTTCAGTCACTAGGATTCATCCAATGTTTGAGCGATCAAACGCAAATCCTGCCCCCATGGGGAAGTCTGTACGGTGCACTACAGAGTCTGACACCCCCGATAATCTCACTCCGGGGCGCTTTCACTTCACAGTCATTATTCCAGTAATACACGTGAATATTTAAGGATGACAAACTATCCTCTGCTTGCTTTCAGTCACTAGGATTCATCCAATGTTTGAGCAATCGAACCCAAATCCTGTCCCCATGGGGAAGTCTGTACGGTGCACTACAAAGTCTAACACTCCCGATAATCTCACTACGGGCGCTTTCAATTCACAGTCATCATTCAGGTAATACATGCGAATAACAAACTATCCTCTGCTTGCTTTCAGTCACTAGCATTCGACCAATATTTGAGCGATCAAATGCAAATCCTGTCCCCATGGGGAAGTCTGTACGGTGCACTACAGAGTCTGACGCCCACGATAATCTCACGATAATCTCCGGCGCTTTCACTTCACAGTCATCATTCCGGTAATACACGCAAATATTTAAGGATGACAAACTATCCTCTGCTTGCTTTCAGTCACTAGGATTCACCCAATATTTAATTCCTTGTGAGGCTTTTCAGCGATGACGATGTCAAGGAAAAAAAGGGATTGGGCATGTTGCATTTTGAAATACACCATCCTTTGTTCTCATGGGAAATAAGGCACCGTTAAAGGTATATGGCAGCTGCTTTCTTCTTTCTGCTCATTGTAAAGGACTGCAAGAAAAAAAGGGATTGGGCATGTTGGATTTTGATATGCCCGATCCTTTGTTCTCATAGGAAATAAGGCACTAATAAAGATATCTGGAAGCCGCTTACTTATGAACATGTACATGAAGGACATCAAGGAAAAAAAGGATGGGGCATGTTGGATTTTGATATGCCCCATCCTTTTGCTCATGGGAAATAAGTCACCATTATAGGTATATGGCAGCTGCTTTCTTCTTTCTGCCCATTATAAAGGACAGCAAGAAAAAAAGGGATTGGGCATGTTGGATTTTGATATGCCCGATCCTTTGTTCTCATGGGAAATAAGGCACCAGTAAAGGTATCTGGCAGCCACTTACTTCTCTCTGCCCATTATGAACATGTACATGAAGGATGTCAAGGAAAAAAAGGGATGGGGCATGTTGGATTTTGATATGCCTTATCCTTTGTTCTCGTGGGAAATGCTTATTATGAACATGTACAATTGTAACTATCACTACTTTCATGATAAAAAAAAATAATAAAAATGTAATGACTGTTCTGCTTATTTTGGATAAAAATCATTTTTGCAGTTGGATTGCATTAAAAATGTTGCTCCTTTTTCTTTTCTGCCAAATGAGTTGACTGATGCTCCCTCAGTGAGCTCATTCTGAGTGTCCACGTTTGCTTTTCTGTCAAATGAGTTAACTGAGAAACAATCAGTGAGCTCATTTTGATTCTTCACGTTTGCACATTTTCCTATTCTGCTGAATGAGTTAACTGACAATCCATCAGTGAGCTCATTCTGAGTGTCCACGTTTGCATGTTTTCCTTTTCTGCCAAATGAGTTGACTGAGCATCCATCAGTGAGCTCATTCTGATTGTCCACGTTTGCATGTTTTCCTTTTCTGCCAAATGAGTTGACTGAGCATCCATCAGTGAGCTCATTCTGAGTGTCCACGCTTGCTTTTCTGTAGAATGAGTTAACTGAGAATCCATCAGTGAGCTCATTTCGATTGTTCTCGTTTGCACATTTTCCTTTTCTGCCGAATAAGTTAACTGAGAATCCATCAGTGAGCTCATTCTGAGTGTCCACATTTGCTTTTCTGCCAAATGAGTTAACTGAGAATTCATCAGCGAGCTCATTCTGATTGTCCACATTTGCATGTTTTCCTTTTCTGCCAAATTAGTTAACTGAGAATCAATCAGTGAGCTCATTCTGATTGTCTACGTTGGTAGATTTTCCTTTTCTGCCAAATTAGTTAACTGAGAATCAATCAGTGAGCTCATTCTGATTGTCTACGTTGGTAGATTTTCCTTTTCTGTTGAATGAGATAACTGAGAATCCATCAGTGAGCTCATTCTGAGTGTCCACGGTTGCTTTTCTGTCGAATGAGTTAACTGAGAATCAATCAGTGAGCTCATTTTGATTGTCCATGTTTGCACCCTTTCCTTTTCTGTTGATGAGTTAACTGAGCATCCATCAGTGAGCTCATTCTGATTGTGAACGTGCAATGCACGGTTTCCTTTTCTGCCGAATGAGTAAACTGAGAATCAATCAGTGAGCTCATTCTGTGTCCACGTTTGCATGTTTCCTTTTCTGCCGAATGAGTTAACGGAGAACCTATCAGTGAGCTCATTTTGATTGTTCACAATTGCACGGTTTTCTTTTCTGCTGAGTGAGTTAACTGAGTATCCATCAGTGAGCTCATCTGTGATTGTTCAACGGACAGCTTCTAAAGCTTTTTTATGTTTTTTTCTGAGCTCCTCTGAGTTGATTTATGACCATAGATCACATCTAAGTTGAAGGAGACAAAGAGGTGGTATTTACCGGCCAATGCAATATTTTTAAATAAAGCCCAAATGCTGCTCTCTGTTAATACCCACAATAGTGGGACAACCAATAAGTGCTGCCCAATAGTAGTGCCATGAGATATCTTCCCTTCCATCTATTTCACATCTTTGAGGCCAATACTGATGGATCCGAGCTTTACTCTCCCATACTCCGTGTATACTTCCTTACAGATAATTTTTGTTTTATTTTATTCTCTTTGTTTATAAAAATATTATAAAATAATACAAAATATGATTGTGGTGCAGTGACGAGTCCTCGCCAGCAGATGGTGCTATGTTCCAGTCACCACGAAGTGTCGCATTGGTTCAGGATGTATAAAAAAAAAATATTGTTTCCAGCAACCCAAAAATCTGTATAATAATAAAAAAAATCCCTAATATACAAAAAGTTACAAATTCAGTTTCTCATTGTATTCAATTTTGTAAAAATCTTATAAGTTCACATGCTTAAAATGTGTTTCATAGAGGCGCGAAATGCGCGATGTCACTAATAACCCCATATTAACGTATTAGGATCAGGTTTCATTGCATAGGAACATTAAAGGGGGTTGTGCAGGATTAGACAAACAAGGCTCCCCCCATAAACGGCGACATATCTATCCATAGGTTTGCCAGGTTAAACTGAACAAATCCTTTAAATAAAGCAGTAAATACTAAAAAGGGAGGAGGGAGATGCAGCTGCAGGATTTCCTCTGTGTGGGAGAGCACATGTCTCCGCCTCCACAGCAGGAGGAGCCACCCACATTGTAGAGTTATCGAGATAGATTGCACAGTT
The DNA here is from genome assembly GCF_048569485.1 of Anomaloglossus baeobatrachus. Classification (NCBI taxonomy): domain Eukaryota; kingdom Metazoa; phylum Chordata; class Amphibia; order Anura; family Aromobatidae; genus Anomaloglossus; species Anomaloglossus baeobatrachus. The sequence goes on along the minus strand of NC_134362.1, from coordinate 184,145,358 downwards.
ACACAAATGATGCAAAGGAAGGAGACTACCCAAAAATGGAGATAAGGCGGAATCTAATCTAAATCTATAGCTGCCTAAGGGATGACACCTTGGACAAAAAACGGGGAAGGAAAACTTTAGAAGAGAAGAGGTTTATGAGGCTCTCGGGGACTTGACAATTTTTTTTTTTGGCAGGCTAGTACCCTCCTGGATGTTCCAGAAGAGTCGCCAAAACTTCTACTATGAAACCAACGAGAAAAGAGGTTTATGTGGCTCTCAAGGGGTCAGAGAACTTTTTTGGGAGGCTGGGACCCTCCTGGATGTTCTAGAAGAGTCGCCAAAACTTCTACTATAAAACCAAAGAGAGAAGAAGTTTATGTGGCTCTCGGGGGACTTGACAACATTTTTAGGGAGGCTGGGACCCTCCTGGATGTTCTAGAAGGGTCACCAAAATGTCTACTATAAAACCAACGAAAGAAGTTGATTGTGTGGCTCTCGGGGAACTTGACAACTTTTTTGGGGAGGCTGAGACCCTTCTGGATGTTCTAGTAGAGTCGCCAAAACTTCTACTATGAAACCAAAGAGAGAAGAGGTTTATGTGGCTCTCGGGGGACATGACAACTTTTTTGGGAGTCTGGGACTCTCCTGGATGTTCTTGTAGAGTCGCCAAAACGTCTACTATAAAACCAAAGAGAGAAGAACTTTATGCGGCTCTTGGGGGACGTGACAACTTGTTGGGGAGGTTGGGACCCTCTTGGATGTTCCAGAAGAGTCGCCAAAACCTCTACTATAAAACCAAAGAGAGAAGAAGTTTATTTGGCTCTCGGGGGACTTGATAACTTTTTGGGGAGGCTGGAACTCTCCTGGATGTTCTAGCAAAGTCATCAAAACGTCTACTATAAAACCAAAGAGAGAAAAGGTTTATGTGGCTCTCGGGGAACTTGAGAATTTTTTGGGAGGCTGGGACCCTTCTGGATGTTCTAGTAGAGTCGCCAAAACTTCTACTATAAAACCAAAGAGAGAACTTTATGCTGCTCTTGGTGGACGTGACAACTTGTTGGGGAGGTTGGGACCCTCCTGGATGTTCCAGAAGAGTCGCCAAAACTTCTAAAACCAATGAGAGAAGAAGGTTATGCTGCTCTCGGTAGATTTGACAACTTTTTGGGGAGGCTGGAACCCTGCTGGATGCTCTAGAAGGGTCGCTAAAACTTCTACTATAAAACCAAAGAGAGAAGAGGTTTATGTGGCTCTTGGGGAACTTGAGAACTTTTTGGGGAGACTGGGACCCTCCTGGATGTTCTGGAAGAGTCGACAAAACTTCAACAATAAAACCAAAGAGGGAAGAGGTTTGTGTGGCTTTCGGGAGATCTGAGAACTTTTTGGGGAGGCTGAAACCCTCCTTGATGTTCTAGAAGAGTTGACAAAACTTCTACTATAAAACCAAAGAGAGAAGAAGTTTATGTGGCTCTCGGTGGACTTGACAACGTTTTTGGGGAGGCTGGGACCCCTCCTGGATGTTCTAGAAGGGCCACCAAAATGTCTACTATAAAACCCAAAGGAAAAAGGTTTATGCGGCTCTCAGGGGACTTGAAAACTTTTTTAGGAGGCTGGAACCCTCCTGGATGTTCCAGCAAAGTTGCCAAACCTTCTACTAGAAAACCAAAGACAGAAGAAGTTTATGGTTCTCTTGCAGGACTTGACAACTTTTTTTGGGAGGTTGGGACCCTCCTGGATGTTCTAGAAGGGTTGCCAAAACTTATATTACAAAACCAAAGAGAGAAGAGGTTTATGTGGCTCTCGGGGGACTTGACAACTTTTTGGAGAAGCTGGGACCCTCCTGGATGTTCTAAAAGAGATGCCAGGACTTTTACTATAAACCTAATAGTTCTTCCACCTCACTGGTGGTCCCTATCTAGCGATAGATGTGTGTGTTTGTTGGGTGTGTATTTGGCAACCATGTTAATAAGGAAAATCCTCCAGGTTTTCCAGGCCATACAGATCAGCCAGCATCTTAAATCTAGGACCCCAGTCATTTAACACATCATAGTCAATTTCAGAATCCGATGATCCGGACTCCAGGGAGCTGAGCGATTCCACATTTGACTCCGAGCCTTCGTAGCCGAATATGTGGAGGGTGTCGTAGGGCAGGCATTCTCCGTCGTTATCTGCATCATCTTTCTTCGCTTCGATCATGGAGAACATGTCTCCATTTCTGGCCGGTTTTTGGACGTGTGCGTACTGGTTTGGGTAAGGCTCCGTATCAGGCTTTGACCTGACCACATTTCTCCGCACAGAGTTGAGCACGGACACGTCGTATCCATTGGTGTCCATTTCTCCTCCTCCTTCCTCGTCGTAGATGACCAGCTGTTCGTGGATTTCTGCTGGGTTCTTCATTAACAGCAGGGGGCCATTACTGCGCATCCTTCTCAGTATCAGGAAGACTACGAGCACTGCAAAAAACAAAACCTGATGTCAAAGTCGAGATACTACACTGCATAATTTTTGGAGACCCGCGTGCCACCATTGTGCTCAGAAAGAACTAGTGTAAGGCCAGTTTCACATATCCATTTTTCATGGTACGAGTACGGAGCCAAAGAAGATGTCAGATTTGGATCAAAAGATCATGAGGATGTCGGGTTTGGGTCAATAGATCATGAGGATGTTGGGTTCGGGTCAAGAGAGCATGATGATGTTGGGTTTAGGTCAAGAGACCATGATGATGTCGAGTTCAGGTCAAGGGAGCATGAGGATCTCGGGTTTGGGTCAAGAGACCATGAGAATGTCGGGTTCGGGTCAAGAGACCATGAGGATGTCGGGTTTGGGTCAAGAGACCATGAGGATGTGGGGTTTGGGTCAAGAGACCATGATGATGTCAAGTTTGGGTCAAGAGACCATGATGATGTCGGGTTTGGGTTAAGAGACCATGCTGATGTCGGGTTTGGGTCAAGAGACCATGTTGATGTCGGGTTTGGGTCAAGAGACGATGATGATGTCGAGTTCAGGTCAAGAGAGCATGAGGATCTCGGGTTTGGGTCAAGAGACCATGAGAATGTCGGGTTCGGGTCAAGAGACCATGAGGATGTCGGGTTTGGGTCAAGAGACCATGAGGATGTGGGGTTTGGGTCAAGAGACCATGATGATGTCAAGTTTGGGTCAACAGACCATGATGATGTCGGGTTTGGGTTAAGAGACCATGTTGATGTGGGGTTTGGGTCAAGAGACCATGTTGATGTCGGGTTTGGGTCAAGAGAGCATGATGATGTCGGGTTTGGGTCAAGAGACCATGATGATGTCAGGTTTGGGTCAAGAGACCATGATGATATTGGGTTTGGGTCAAGAGACCATGATGATGTCGGGTTTGGGTCAAGAGACCATGATGATGTTGAGTTCAAGTCAAGAGAGCATGAGGATCTTGAGTTTGGGTCATGAGACCATGACGATGTTGGGTTCAGGTCAAGAGACCATGACGATGTTGGGTTCAGGTCAAGAGACCATGAGGATGTCGGGTTCAGTTCAAGAGACCATGATGATGTCAGGTTTGCGCCAAGAGAACATGACGATGTCAGTTTTTGGTCAAAAGACCATGATGATGTCGGGTTTTGGTTAAGAGATGTACACCCGGTCATTGGATATCAGAACCACGAAACATGGATGTGTGAAACCAGTCAAAAAGTAGTCAACGGATGGAGACGCCAAACCTGAGATGTGGACCTACCGCACAGAAGGATTAGCGCTAGACTGCATAAGATGATGATGATGGTCGAGGCCGACACTGCCGTCTGCTTTAGGGCTTCCTCACAGTATGTGAAATCCCCTTTTTCATTGCACTTGCAGACAGCGATGGTCAGAGTATTGGTGCTGCTCAGGGGCGGCGCTCCGTTGTCAGAGATCACGATTGGCAGATAATGGAACTTAGTCTCGTAAAGATGGAACGCTCCGTTCTTTACTATGATGTTTGCTGTATTATCTGCAGAAGATAAAAGAGGCAGCAGTCACACAGGGGGTGCAGAAGCAGCAGTCACACTGGGGTGCAGAGGCAGCAGTCACACATTGGTGCAGAAGCAGCAGTCACACTGGGGTGTAGAGGCAGCAGTCACACATTGGTGCAGAGGCAGCAGTCACACATTGGTGCAGAGGCAGCAGTCACACTGGGGTGCAGAGGCAGCAGTCACACTGGGGGTGCAGAGGCAGCAGTCACACTGGGGGTGCAGAGGCAGCAGTCACAGAGGGGGTGCAGAGGCAGCAGTCACACTGGGGGTGCAGAGGCAGCAGTCACACAGGGGGTGCAGAGGCAGCAGTCACACTGGGGGTGCAGAGGCAGCAGTCACAGAGGGGGTGCAGAGGCAGCAGTTACACAGCGGTGCAGAGGCAGTTGTCACACTTGGGGTGCAGAGGCAGCAGTCATACAGGGGGTGCAGAGGCAGCAGTCACACTGGGGTGCATAGGCAGTTGTCACACTTGGGGTGCAGAGGCTGCAGTCACACTGGGTTGTAGAGGCAGCAGTCACACTTGGGGTGCAGAAGGAACAGTCACACAGGGGTGTAGAGGCAGCAGTCACACTTGGGGTGCAGAGGCAGCAGTCACACTTGGGGTGCAGAGGCAGCAGTCACACTGGGGGTGCAGAGGCAGTTGTCACTCTTGGGGTGCAGAGGCAGCAGTCCCACTGGGGGTGCAGAGGCAGCAGTCATACAGGGGGTGCAGAGGCAGTAGTCCCACTGGGGTGCAGAGGCAGCAGTCACACTTGGGGTGTAGAGGCAGCAGTCATACTTGGGGTGCAGAGGCAGCAGTCATACTTGGGGTGCAGAGGCAGCAGTCACACTGGGGTGCAGAAGGAACAGTCACACAGGGGTGTAGAGGCAGCAGTCACACTGGGGGTTCAGAGGCAGTTGTCACTCTTGGGGTGCAGAGGCAGCAGTCCCACTGGGGCTGCAGAGGCCGCAGTCATACAGGGGGTGCAGAGGCAGCAGTCACACTTGGGGTGTAGAGGCAGCAGTCACACTTGGGGTGCAGAGGCAGCAGTCACACTTGGGGTGTAGAGGCAGCAGTCACACTTGGGGTGTAGAGGCAGCAGTCACACTTGGGGTGTAGAGGCAGCAGTCATACTTGGGGTGCAGAGGCAGCAGTCATACTTGGGGTGCAGAGGCAGTAGTCCCACTGGGGTGCAGAGGCAGCAGTCACACTTGGGGTGTAGAGGCAGCAGTCACACTTGGGGTGTAGAGGCAGCAGTCACACTTGGGGTGTAGAGGCAGCAGTCACACTTGGGGTGTAGAGGCAGCAGTCACACTTGGGGTGTAGAGGCAGCAGTCACACTTGGGGTGTAGAGGCAGCAGTCATACTTGGGGTGCAGAGGCAGCAGTCATACAGGGGGTGCAGAGGCAGCAGTCATACAGGGGGTGCAGAGGCAGCAGTCACACTTGGGGTGTAGAGGCAGCAGTCACACTTGGGGTGTAGAGGCAGCAGTCATACTTGGGGTGCAGAGGCAGCAGTCATACAGGGGGTGCAGAGGCAGCAGTCATACAGGGGGTGCAGAGGCAGCAGTCACACTTGGGGTGTAGAGGCAGCAGTCATACTTGGGGTGCAGAGGCAGCAGTCATACTTGGGGTGCAGAGGCAGCAGTCATACTTGGGGTGCAGAGGCAGCAGTCATACTTGGGGTGCAGAGGCAGCAGTCATACTTGGGGTGCAGAGGCAGCAGTCATACTTGGGGTGCAGAGGCAGAAGTCACACTTGGGGTGCAGAGGCAGCAGTCATACTTGGGGTGCAGAGGCAGAAGTCATACTTGGGGTGCAGAGGCAGCAGTCACACTTGGGGTGCAAAATATGACTATACTTGAGCCCTGATAAATATGACCATTGGGACCACCAATGATTCCAAAAATGGGGTCTTAAGTTGCCCATGAATGGAGCATGCACTGCTTTGGTCCCCTCTCTCTGCCTATGGAGGCTATAAAGCGCATGCATCACATCCCATGGATATTGGTGGGATGACCCTTTTACGTAGCCCCGCTGGTGACCACAATTCTCTTTTCTAAGGATATGAACTAGACATGTCGGAATATCTTATTAAAGTCCTCTGATTAAGGTTGTGTTCACACTGTCAGTATTTGGTCAGTATTTGTAGCCAAAACCAGGGGTGAAACAATCACAGGAAAAGTATAATAGAGACACAGGCACCACTTCTGTATTATTCACCCACTCCTGGTTTTGGCTTAAAAAAACTGCAATACCACCTCCGGCCTGTAGACAGAGGTGGCGCTGTTTTTTTATTATTATTTTATTTTATTTTTATTGTATAAAAAGACCTATTTTTCTTGCATTTTTCTTATCCTGGATTAACGCTCTACGTTTTGGCTTTATATATTTTCATTGCATAGCTGCTGCGAGGACCCTGTTGCTTCTCTATAAACGTGAAGATGGTGATACAATCATCTTGTGCTCGGTCATATACTTTTCTCATCGCTTATTTTCCATCCTCTTTATAGGAAAGTTTACAAATTCGCCTTCTGCTGAGTTCTGTTCTAGCGGAAGACGGGGCACATATATTACAGAGGGAAACGCCGGCTGCACCACGACGGATGAAGCCACCAGCCATTCCCGCGTCTCCCATTGGGATTCCATTGACCGTAGTCTTGGAATCAAATTTTCTACATTGTATAGACCCCCATCCTGAGTTTTCGGTGTGTATTTGTGTGTGTGCACTGGAGGCTAGCGGGGAAGAACAGCACAATACCGCGATTATCCACCACTGTGAAATTGTTTTCTTTCTCCGCCGAATAGTATGTAAACTTCGTCCCCGGGAGCATTTCATCCTTATCAGTTGCCGAGATGGTTAAGATGACCTAAAAGGAGACCAAGAAGATCATTTACGTGTTAATGGTCAATTATTTCCAATTACTCATCGGGGTTGTTGTATCCATAGGATAGGGGATAACTTAGTGATTGCTGGGGGTCTTACCTCTGGGACACCCAGTTCTCCTGTGCATGGGGCTCTGATATCCAAATTTCACATAGTATTCTGAGTGAGGCTGCACTAATGACTTATATAGAGGCAAAACTATGTTCTCGGCATGAGCATTCATGCATCTTTTAATGCATCCCTTTATTTGATTAGGCTTGGCAGCAGCTGCCTGGCACTAGTCGCTAAAGATGAGTTTGCCATTCACAAAAGTCTTTTTCAGTTTAAGCTTCACCCAATTTAGTACATAATTATAGCACAACTTTACATTTATCCACATTAATCTTCAATTTTCATATTTCAGCCCAAGCCACCAGCTTACAGAAATTGTTCTGTAATATTAAATTATCCACCCCTGCAGAGTTTAGTATTATCTGCAAATATTTAAACTCTACTGTGTATGCCCCCCTACAAGGTAATTAATAAATATGTTAAATATGTTTAAATGAAGATGGCCCAATACTGACCCCTGTTATACCCAATTTGACTATGTTCCATTAAAAACAACTCCTGTTTCCCATCACTAAGCCAGTTGTTAACCAAGTTTCACCATTTATCTGCTAGCCCCATTTCTCTCACTTTTTGTATCAACTTTTTATGTCACTTTATTAATTCATACAAAATTCATATAATTTTGTGTACCGATTTTTTATGTGGCACTGTATCAATTCAGAGTTTAGTATTAACTGCAAATATTTAAACTATACTGTGTATGCCTCCAATATAAGGTAGTTAACAAATATGTTAAGAGGAAGAGGGCCCAATTCTGACACCTGTGATACCCAATTGTTAACTGTGACCCAGTTTGAGTTAAAACTACCTCCTGTTTCCCATCACTAAGCCAGTTGTTAACCCAGTTTCACAATTTTTCCGCTAGCCCCATTGCTCTAATTTTTTTAATTCATAAAAAAATCCATATAATTTTGTGTACCAACTTTTTATGTGGCACTTTATCAATCCAGAGTTTAGTATTATCTGCAGATATTTAAACTCCACTGTTTGTGCCCCCCCAAAAGTAATTAACAAATATGTTAAAAGGAAGAGGGTCCAATTCTGACCCCTGTGATACCCAACTGTGACCCAATTTGGGTATTTTCTATTAAAACCACCTCCTGTTTCCCATCACTAAGCCAGTTGTTAACCCAGTTTCACAATTTTTCCGCTAGCCCCATTGCTCTAATTTTTTGCATCAAATTTTCATGTGTCACTGTATTAATTCATACAAAATCCATATAATTTTGTGTACCAGTTTTTTTTTTTGTGGCACTGTATCAATTTAAAGTTTTGTATTATCTGCAAATATTTAAACTCTACTGTGTATGACCCCTACAAGGTAATTATTAAATACAGTATGTTAAAAGGAAGAGGACCCAATACTGACCCTTGTGATGCTATTATTATTATAGCACCATTTATTCCATGCCGCTTTACATATGAAAAGGGGTATACATAGTAGGGACAAGTTCAATAATCATAAACAAAACAAGGCACAGACTGGTGCAGTAGGAGAGAGGACCCTGCCCGCAAGGGCTCACAGTCTACAAGATACCCAGCTTTTACTCAATTTGAGTATGTTCCATTAAAACCACCTCCTGTTTCACATCACTGAGCCAGTTATTAACCCAGTGTCACAATTATTCTGCCACTCCCACTTCTCTTATTTATGTACCAACTTTTTATGTGGCACTATATCAGTTCAGAGTTTAGTATTATCTGCAAATATTTAAACTCTACTGTGTATTGCCCCTACAAGGTAATTAATAAATATGTTAAAAGGAAGAGGGCCCAATACTGACCCCTATGATACCCAACTGTTTCACAAATTTTCCTAAAATTCAATTTCTCTCATTTTATGTACCAACTTTTTATGTGGCAATGTATCAATACATATAAAGTCCATAGAAGAGACTGTAACCAAAATTTTACTTTGATACCTTGTGCTCATGAGGAAAAAGGGGAAATCTTATGGACTTTCAGGGGAGTTGTTAATTCTATGCATATCCCAGGGTACCACAATCTAAAATGTTGTCTTTGGTGGTGCCATCCATGGTTAGGGGAGAAGTACAGGAATATGGAACCTAGTTTGACTTTTTAGTATACAGACACAAGACCAACAGTTTTGTTGGCTGGTTCATTTGCATTGTGGCCTTTAAGTTTGGAAACCTCTGTAGCTCGGAGAACATGCACAGACAGATGGCAATCACTTACCTGGTCATTGGCCGTATTCTCACACACTCTTGGGGCATACTTTTCGGCAAACTCAGGAGCATTGTCATTGACGTCCAGCACTTGTACGTACACATTTGCTGATGACGATTTCTTTGTTGCGGAATCTGAAATGAGAAGTTATTATGAACTTTAGAATATCCCACATTTATCAAATCCCCACTAGGCTGATGTGATGTTATCCCGTTATGAGCCTATAATTTTACCAAATCCAGCTTGGAAAGTTGTGTTGTCTTGAAATTTGACCAAAAATCAATCCTAGAATCTCCTTTTCACATCATATTAAAGGGGTTGTTCTCCTTTAGAAACAATTTCTTTTAACTTAAATGCATATATTTGGTTCTAAAAATCATTTTTACAATTGACTCCCTTTAAAAATGTTGCACCGTTTGCCTTCTGTGCAACTTTGTCTGCAAAGTGAGTTAACTGAGAATCCATCAGTGAGCTCAGTCATATTGAATGTTCAGGAGAGTTCACTCTTCACTCTTTTTCTGCAGCTCTTCTTAGCATGAAAATTGAATGTGCAGGTAAACAAAGCCTGTAAAAGCTGAACAGCATGATTTTTAGCCCCAAATGCATGCATTTAAGTAAAAAAAGGTAAAAATTTGACCCCAAAGGGGGACAACCCCTTTAATTCTCCCCACCACAAATTGAATTGATGAAAACATACTTACCAACTTCCTCCGCGATGACCGTAAAATTGTGCCAAGCGCTGGTCTCTCTATCGAGCGGCTTCTCAACATAAACACTTCCATTAGGTAGCACTCTAAGGTCATCCTTGCCAGTTTTCCCAGAGTACCTATAATGAGATAGAGGGGCATGCTATGATTAAAGTCTGAAACGCGTCAGTATTTTTTTTTAATACATATGCACATTATGGGTTGATATTTTTAATTGGTTGGTTAGAAAGGGTAATATTTTCTAATGCTTTGGTAATACTGGACATATTTATATGCCTTTTACAAAGGTTATGCAAATTATATTTATTATTTTTTTCCCCAGGAAGCACATTGAGGTGCAGCATGGGAGATTTTTATCTTGCTGATGTATGTAAAGTTCTGCGGAATATGTTAGCGCTATATAAAAATTAAGATTATTATGCACTGTCAGTGGTTCTGGAGCTGCATTCATGTGCTGTCGGTGGTTCTGGTGCTGTATGCATGAACTGACTGGTTTTGGTGCTGTATGCATGAACTGACTGTGGTTTTGGTGTTGTATGCATGAACTGACTGTGGTTCTGGTGCTGCATTCAGGAACTGACTGTGGTTCTGGTACTGCATTCATGAACTGACTGTGGTTCTGGTGCTGCATTCATGAACTGACTGTGGTTCTTGTGCTATAGAAATTTACTGACTGTGGCTTTGGTGCTGTATGCATGAACTGACTGTGGTTCTGGTGCTGCATTTATGAACTGACTGTGGTTCTAGAGCTGCATTCATGTACTGTTGGTGCTTCTGGTGCTGTATGCATGAACTGACTGGCTTGGTGCTGTATGTATGAACTGACTGTGGTTCTGGTGCAGCATTCATGAACTGACTGTGGTTCTGGTGCTGTGTTCACAAACTGACTGTGGTTCTGGTGCTGCATACATGAATTGACTGTGGTTCTGGTGCTGCATTCAAGAACTGACTGTGGTTCTGGTGCTGTGTTCACGAACTGACTGTGGTTCTGCATTCATGAACTGAATGTGGTTCTTGTGCTGCATTCATGAACTGACTGAGGTTGTGGTACTGCATTCATGAACTGACTGTGAGGTTGTGGTACTTTATTAATGAACTGACTGTGGTTCTGGTGCTGCATTCAGGAACTGATTGTGGTTGTGGAACTGCATTCATGAACTGACTGGTTCTCGTGCTGTGTTCATGAACTGACTGTAGTTCTGGTGCTGCATTGACGAACAGACTGTGGTTATTGTGCTGCATACATGTGCTGATCTTGTGCACATGTAGCAATCCTTAACAAACTTTATAGATGTGTAAAAACTTAAAATCCTCAAAAGTTCAAGATGGGATATTATGAGGATTTGCTGAGTTTCTGCTCCAAAAAACTCAGTTCAAGTTAGTGTGTTCACACTAATTTTTCATGGAACAGAAACTCTCCAAATCCTCCTCAAATACTTATAACTTGTTACTGGTGATGGGTTAATGGACTGATGATGGTTCTGGTGATGTATTTGTGTAAAATTTTTGTGGCCCTTGGGATTGGCTCAGTATGGCGATGTGAGTAGAAGCAACTTTGCAAATAATCTTAAACAATGTTTTATACTAAGACATATTATTATTATTATATAACATATATATTATTATAACACATATGTGTTTTCATGGCTACAGAAAACAAACAATACTGCGTGTAGCCAATACCATACATGACTGGTGAATTGGTGTGGCCCCTTATTCTGGAAGATGGCATACATATACGATACAACTGAAATAATTTTTCTTACCGCACAACTTTTTTGGGGAAATCGGGGTCTACGGCAGATACAAAACCAATGTTTTTCTGTTTCTCGTCCTCTTTCACCTTGAACAGGTAGGAAGGCTCGCTGAACTCAGGCGGCTCGTCCACATCCAAGACGTTTATGACAACTTCCGTGGTGGTGCTCTGCCTTTGCTGGTTTGCCACTCGGAGGTCAATGGAGGGGTCGGTGACTTCAATGCTCATTCTGAATTGCTTATTGTTGCTCTCATAGTTCAGAGCCTGAAACAAAAGAGGGGTTTAATGTCTATAGAAAGAGACAACAATGGGCAAAAAGATGGGCAGAAAGGCCATTTCATACCTTCGTCAGAATGATTATCCCTTCATTGGTCTCGGGGTTGCTTTTAATCTTAAACCATTGCTCATATATGCCTTTCATAAAAGTGTACTTGGCGTTTCTGTTCTGTGGTTCATCAATATCGTCTACCGAAATCTTTCCCACCACTTCTCCAACTCTCAGATCCTCGTAGACGTTGAATGTGTACTGTTCTGCGAATTTGGAGACATGAGTGAAATTCATCGTTCTGCAAGTTTATTGGAAGCTTCAAAGGTTTGCGTATATTTTTTTATGGAGAGGACCTTCCTATACATATAGTTACATAGTTACATAGTTACTAAGGTTGAAAAAAGACCTAGGTCCGTCTAGTTCCCCCTTCCTCCACCAGTTCTACACCTGGTCACTAAGTCATTTATAACCAACAATGTTGTGTGTACTGAGGAAATCATCCAGCCCTTTTTTGAAAGCTGTTATAGTATCTGCCATTACTACCTCTTGTGGTAGGGTATTCCACAGTCTGACTGCTCTAACTGTAAAGAACCCTTTCCTATTTAGCTGTTGGAATCGCTTTTCTTCCACTCGCAGTGAATGCCCCCTGGTCCTTAGTACTGTCTTTGGAAGAAATAAGTCATGTGCCAGTCCTTTATATTGACCACACATGTATTTATACATATAAATGAGATCTCCTCTGAGACGTCTTTTTTCTAAGCTAAACATATCTAACTTTTTCAACCTGTCATCATACGGGCGGCCTCCACTCCTTGTAGTAGTCTAGTTGCCTGCCTTTGAACTGACTCTAACTTCTGAATGTCCTTTTTAAAATGTGGAGCCCAAAACTGAATCCCATATTCCAGATGTGGCCTTACAAGTGATTTATAGAGGGGTAACAATACGTTGGGATCACGGGATCTAATCTCTCTTTTTATACACCCTAGAATCTTGTTTGCTTTTGCAGCTGCTGCTTGACATTGAGTGCTGCTGCTCAGCTTATTTGTAATGAGAATACCCAAGTCCTTCTCCTGTTTTGTAGTTCCGAGTTTACTTCCATTTAATGTATACGCAGCTATAGGATTACTCCGTCCTAGGTGCATTACTTTACATTTATCAACATTAAATCTCATTTGCCAAGTATCTGCCCATTCTGACATCTTATCTAGATCTTTTTGTAATATTATACTATCAAGTTCAGTTTTTAATATCCTACATAGTTTGGTGTCATCGGCAAAGACTGACACTTTACTATCAATCCCATCCACAAGGTCATTAATAAAGAGATTAAAAAGAATTGGTCCTAGCACAGATCCCTGCGGCCCACACTGCTGACTATGGCCCATTTAGAGAATGTTCCATTTATGACTACTCTTTGTTTCCTATCTTTTACCACGAGCATTAATGGTCAATCCATGAGGTTGACCACTAAAGTTCAACATTTTTGTTGACACGATCATTAATGGTCAATTCATGAGGCTGACCGCCAAAATTCAACATTTTTTTTGACCTGAGCATTAATGGTCAATACATGAGGTTGACCGCCAAAGTTCAATATTTTTGTTGATATGAGCGTTAATGGTCAATCCATGAGATTGACCACCAAAGTTCAACATTTTTGTTGACAAGAGCACTAATGGTCAATCCATGAGGTTGACCACCAAAGTTCAACATTTTTGCTGACACAAACATTAATGGTCAGTCCATGAGGTTGACCTCCAAAGTTCAACAATTTTGTTGACACAAACATTAATGGTCAATCCATGAGGTTGACCACTAAAGTTCAAAATTTTTGTTGACACGATTATTAATGGTCAATCTATAAGGTTCACCGCCAAAGTTCAACATTTTTGTTGACACAAGCACTAATGCTCAATCCATGAGGTTGACCACCAAAGTTCAACATTTTTTTTAGACCTGAACATTAATGGTCAATACATGAGATTGACCACCAAAGGTCAACATTTTTGTTGACATGAGCATTAATAGTCAATCCATGAGGTTGACCACCAAAGTTCAACATTTTTCTTGACACGAGCAATAATGATCATTCCATAAAGTTGAGCAGCTAAGTTCAACATTTTTGTTGACATGACCATTAATGGTCAATCCATGAGGTAACCACCAAAGTTCAACATTTTGGTCAATCTATGAGATTGACCACCAAAGTTCAACATTTTTCTTGACACGAGCAATAATGATCAGTCCATGAGGTTGACCACCAAAGGTCAACATTTTTGTTGAATTTGTGCCTTCGTTTGTGAAGCAAATTATCTATTTTCTGGGACCCTAAGATGACACTTACTCTTCGTAAAAGTCGGAAAGTTGTCATTGATGTCACTCAAGTGGATGATGACCGTTGCTGAGCTCGAAAATCCACCACTTAGTCCTGGAGAATCCTTGGCTTGGACAATAACTTCATAACTGGCTTTCGTCTCTCTGTCCAAGTAGGAACTCAGCGTAAATATTTCACCTATGGAAAATACATAAAAAGATGCAATGTGATATCATGGGAGTGGAAGAACCAACCTGTGCCCCCCTACTTCAGCCCAGTGCCAATCATTGGACACTCTAGCCCAAAGCTGCCACTGCTTCATTCTTGGTAGAGATCCCCATATTCATAAAGCAATACACCATCATTTTATAGGATGAGAGTTTCCCTTTAACCATTGACTTACCAGTGATTTCATGGATCTTGAAGTGTTCGTATCCTTTAAGGATTTTGTATGTTACTTTAGCATGCCCTGCCACCGTGGGATCGTCGGGATCTACTGCATTGACCTTAGTCACCAAGATATCTAAGTAAACAGAAAAAACATTGTACATGCTACATCATCAGTTTATTGGGGCAGCTATTGTCTTCCAGAGAAAAAAGGAACGGGAATGTGAAAGTTCAAATTGCCTACATTTTCTTTGTCCTGCCATACAGTAGTGTAAAGTGAGATTAAAGATTCTCCAATTCTATACATGATGGGCCATTGATAGGTGCAAAAGCTTCACAATATATCTTTTTCCAATATTTGACCCTCCAGCACACGTTAGATCATTGTCCTATCCCTCTAGAATCAATGGATTTGGTCAATTTTGATTTAAGGTATAGGTGATAAAGGTACAATCATTGTACGTCTGACTGATCCTATTAATAAATGGACCAAAGACCCCTGTGTGAATGGAGTGGTGTTGATAATGTGCGGCCACCATTCCTATAAACAATGAATGGAGTAGAGGTCGCACATGCTCACTACCGTTCCAGTCACATGGAGTACGTTGTGATCTGCATTCTCTTGATGGTCAGAGATGCGGCTCTTGGGCCCTTAGTGACCCTTTAAGGTTTTTGGCCAGCTTATTTTTGACCATATAAAAGGTGTACGTTTTGGGTGGATCTTGAGGGTCAGTCATAGGTTACTTCTGACTCCTGTAGACCAACCTGAGAGTGCAGAATGTAAACCTTCATGGTACTAAGCCACCAATAACTTTACCAATAACCACTCCAATAGTTAGGCATCGTAAGACGGTATTATTTGACTTTGTGTGGCGACATAAACATTCTCTAAAACCATCTTTATGTATCTAGGTTTATTTACATATTTTTGGGTCCATCTTGACCTTCTTCTAGGGTTCACACCTTTAAAAAAATTAGGGAATATAAGACGTACCTGTTGCAGACATCTCCGGGACTGAGGCATTATAGGACTCTTGAGTAAAAATGGGGGCATTGTCATTAATGTCAATGAGTCTGATTGAAAACATCTCAGGAGGCTCCAGCGTTTTCTTGGAGATGGTATCAACGAGCAGAGCCGTCAGGTTGTACTGTGCCCTCTCCTCACGATCCAACTTCTCGTAGCCGTAGATGTCTCCTGTATCCTCTTTTACTTTAAAGAGGGTGTTCGCGTACTCTCCCTGTAGTATATACTCTGCATTCTGGCGTAACTTAGTGGATTTAAGCTAAAAATACAAAAAGGAGTGCTTTAGTATTGCTCAAACGTTCCGACATCTCAATGGTCCTTGAGGAGGCCACCTACACTTCCATTGAAAGCCATGGTTTACAAATGGGCAGGTTTGACAAAGCTCGAGTCTAGCCAAGGCAATGTCTTGATATTCCACCCATGTTATTGGGGCCTATTGTGGCATAATAGTGGGTTAACTGGTGACTGATGACCCCCATGACCGTCAACCATCCTCTTACCGTTCCTATCATATATGGAATATTGGTCTGCTCTTCAAGAGTACTGATCTGATTCCACACCCAGTGCCTCTTCACTCGGCGCTTAGTTTCGCCGTCTTGCACCTCTTCATGGGCACACAGGACCACGTGATAGCATATGTTGATGATGACCAGCAGATGAAGCGAAAGCAACTTCATCGTTGCTGGATTTCCAGCGGTCTGTAAATGAGAACCAAGGATTATTTTTATATATATATTGCCCAGAAGCTCAAGATGAGAAATATTAACATCTACTGTATACCTGTTTTGTTCTCTGTTATCAGCCATTTCAATTTGGTGTAAGATGACTGCCTAACTAATTTGACATAATATGTAATTACTTTGGACAAGACCCTCTAAACTAAGATTGACGCCAAACCAGAGTCCCTAAATTCATATACAGTCATGGCTAAAAGTTTTGGCACTCTTGAAACGTATTACAATTACGCATGTTTTGTTATACTTATGTTTATTTCCTTTATGTGTATTGTAACAACACAAAAAAAAACATAGAAAAAAAAGCAAATTGGACATAATTTCACATAAAACCCACAAAATACGCCTGCAAAATTGTTGGCACCTTTCCAAATTTGTGCATAAACAACTTTGTTTTCAACATGTGATGCTCGTTTAAACTCAACTATGGCATATAAGAGGTGTGGGCAATATGAAAATCACACCTGAAACCAGATGAAAAGGGGAGAAGGTGACTCAATCTTTGCATTTTGTGTCTGTGTGTGCCACACTAACTATGGAGAGCAGAAAGAGAAGAAAAGCTGAGAACTAAAATTGTTGAATAATATTAACAATGCCTAAATTACAAGTCCAACTCCAGAGATCTTGATGTTCCTTTGTCCATAGTGCACGACATAGTCAAGAAGTTTACAACCCATGGCACTATAGCTAATATCTCTGAATGTGGATGGCAGAGAAAAATTGATGAAATATTATAAGGCAGGATAGTCCGGAAGGCGGATAAGCCCCAAACAAGTTTCAAAGAAAAGCCATCCTGCAGATCAGTGACATCAGTGTCAGCGCGAACTATCTGTCCACATCCGAATGAAATTAATTATTATGGAGGAGACCCAGGAGGACCCCACTGCTGACACTGAGACATAAAAAAGCCAAAATGTATATGAGTAACCAGAATCCTTCTAGGAAAGTGTCTTGTGGATAGACGAGACCAAGATAAAGCTTTTTGGTAAAGTGCATCATTCTACTATTTAGCGGAAACAGAACGACACCTACAAAGTAAAGAGCACAGCACCCACAGTCACATATGGTGGAGGTTCAAAGATGTTTTGGGGTTGTTTTGCTGCCTCCGGCACTGCGGGCCTTGTCTGTGTGCAAGACATCATGAAATCTGAAGATTACCAAAGGATTTTGGGTGGCAATGTAATGCCCAGTATCAGAAAGCTGAGTCTGTGTCCTAGGTCATGGGTCTTCCAGCAGGACAATGACCCCAAACACTTCAAGAAGCCTCCAGAAATGGATAGAATCAAAATGCTGGAGAGTTCTGAAGTGGTAGCAATGAGTCCGGATCTAAATCCCATTGACACCTGTGGAGAGATCTTAAAAGTGCTGTTGGGAGAAAAGAAGAGAAGAGAAGATGCCTTCAAATAGGAGAGACCTGGGGACTTAATTCCAGTTAGGAGGTTACAGGATTTCAAGGATGACAACATTATTGACCATGATTGTAGGTGCTATAACTGATCACATTAACTCATATAGATATCATACATGATCCTCAAAACTGATACCGGTAGACACCAGACCCCTTAAACTAACAGAGACGTACGACCAGACCTCCAAAATTAATACAGAAAGCAGAACAGAGACCCTAAACTAATACAGACACCAGACAGGACCACAAGTGATATCGACATTATACCACAACCCTACAACTAATGGGATGCTTGTCCAGACTCCCAAAAATAATATTGATGGCAGATTACGCCTCCTAAACTAATACATCACTCCTACTACACTGGGAATAGACATAGCTGAGAGTGGAGAGCCGCTTCACTCATCAACAAACTTGTGTGAGGGCATCATGAGGTATGTAAACACTGTGCAGGCATTATTGTGTATGGGAGCTCTAGAGGCATCTTAATGTGTAGGGGGCACTGGCATAACTGGGATTGGGACTGTAGGGCATCATAATGTGCATGGGAGCATCGTGTGTGGGCACTTTATGGACATTTTGATGCGTGGCAGCTCTAGAGGCATCATAATGTTCATTGGGCCTAAAAATGTGTGTGTGGGACCAGGGTATTATAATGTGTGGGGGAGTATTGTTGGGGTATAAATGTGTGTTGGCCACACTATGGGCATCATACTGCGTAAGGGGCACTGTGAGGGCATTATACTGTGGGAGGGGCACTCTGAGGGTATTATACTGTGTGAATGGTACTCTGAGGGCATCATACTGTGTGTGGGCACTCTGAGGGCATTATACTGTGTGAGGGACACTCTGAGGGTATTATACTGTGTGAGGGGCACTCTGAAGGCATCATACTGTGTGAGGGGCACCCTGAGGGCATTATCCTGTGTGAGTGGGACTCTGAGGGCATTTTACTGTGTGAGAGACACTCTGAGGGCATTATACAGTATGAGGAGCACTCTGTGGGCATTATACTGTGGGAGGGGCACTCTGAGGGCATTATACTGTGGGAGGGGCACTCTAATGGCATTATACTGTGTGAGGGGCACTCTGAGGGGATTATACTGTGGGAGGGGCACTCTGAGGGCATTATACTGTGTTAGGGACACTATCCTGTGTAAGGGGTACTGAGTTGGCATTATACTGTGTGAGAGGCACTCTGAGGGCATTATACTGTGTGAGAGGCACTCTGAGGGCATTATATTGTGGAAGGGACACTCTGAGGATATTATACTGTGGGAGGGGCACACTGAGGGAATTATACTGTGTAAAGGGCATTCTGAGAGCAATATACTGTGTAAAGGGCATTCTGAGAGCAATATACTGTTTGTGGGGCTTCTGAGGGCATTATACTGTGTGAGGGTCACTCTGAGGGTATTATACTGTGTTAGGGACACTATACTGTGTGACGGGGCACTGAGGAGGCATTTATACTGTTTGAGGGGGCACTGAGGAGGCAATATAATGTGTGAGGGGCACTATACTGTGTGATGGGGCACTGAGGAGGCATTATACTGTGTGAGGGGGGCACTGAGGAGGCATTATACTGTGTGAGGGGCACTATACTGTGTGATGGGGCACTGAGGAGGCATTATACTGTTTGAGGGGGCACTGAGGAGGCATTATACTGTGTGAGGGGCACTATACTGTGTGATGGGGCACTGAGGAGGCATTATACTGTGTGAGGGGGCACTGAGGAGGCATTATACTGTGGGAGGGGCACTCTGAGGGCATCGTACTGTGTAAGGAGTACTCTGAGGGTATTGTACTGTGTGAGGGGCACTCTGAGGGCATTATACTGTTTGTGGGGCTTCTGAGGGCATTGTACTGTGTGAGGGGCACTCTGAGGGCATTACACTGTGTAATAAGAACAGTGAAGGAATCTTAATATGTGTAGGGAAAAATGGATGAGCACTGGGGGAATAATACTGTGTTGGGGGGCTGTGGGGGTATCATATGATGTATGTAAAGGGGCAATGTGGGGACATCAATGTGTGTTTTTGGCTTTTTGGGGCTTCATACAATGACAAGCAAAAGGGTAACAATGTTTTGAACATTGACGTTTAGTAGAGGTCATCATTATGAAACGACTCTGCCATTGAGGATCCTGGGGAAGCTGGATGGGGAAGTGGAGAGGACCCAATTTTGGGGAAAATGTTGTAGCATAGAGATCTGTTGTGAGCGCACAGAGTAGAATTGATTTACCTTTGTGATAAATCCCCGCTGAGTATTTACAAAAAATAATAGCGGAGGCGGCCATGAAATTTTTGTTGAAAGACATTTCATTTACAATTCCCGGCGGAAGCTATTACGCCGAATAAACCCGACTCGTTCGTAATAAACCCATCTTCATAAAACGGAAAGTATTGGCTTCTAGATTTTTCCATGCAAGGTTAATGGAAGGTTAAACAAGCTCTAATATTGACCGCTTATTGCAGTCAATGGGAAAAAATTGGCGGAGACAGACAGTGCGGTTTTATTAGTCGCCCGGAGTAACCAGGCAATTAATAAATCTGCCATTTCCGAGAGGTGAGATCTGGGATTTTCCATTTATAAAATGCTAGAAAAAGCTGATTTATTTATTTATTTATTTTTTTCTCTTTTTTTTTTTCATTCCGTTTCTCAGGATTTCTTCAATTTCCCGGGAGTATTTTACAGAAAATAAAGATAATATTTGTGATATTTATTCAGTCTGGCGGTAATCCTTTTTTTTTTTTTCTCCCTTCCCTGAGCATATTTATAAGATGTGATTTTTCTGGTATTTTATTATTTAATTATTTCTGAGAATTTTAGCGAGGAGGAATGTTATTAATATTCTGAACAGAGAGAAAATTATATGGTATAAAATACGGGATTATCTAGAGCGATAGTTTTACCGTTATAATGGGAGGTTCGCTTAATAAACTTTGGAAGGGAGTCTTTGCAGTTCAGGCATTTTGAAATAGTAAAGAAGCCCATCCAGTTATTTTGTATTGGTAAGAAGTCTTTACAGTTCAGGCGTTTACCCTATTTGAAATAGTAAAGAAGTGTCATGGGAATCATGGGTAACTGAAGCAGGGGCACATAGACTGGCCCTCATACTAGGGACCTAGTGCTGTCCCTTATCAAAGAGGTAGGCTCAATGGTAGCAAGGTCTGGACTGCCAGCATGATCCTAACTCCTGCCTGAACTATGGTCTAACTCCCTCTCTTCCCTATCCCTGAGGAGGGCCGGGACTGAAGTAATAAATCCCACAAATAACGCAGGGATACCGAGCCTGGCCCTCAGACTAGGGACCCTGTGCTGTCCCTTATCCCAGAGGTATGCTCAATGGTAGCGAGGTCTGGGCCATCAGCATGACCCTAACTTCTGTCCGAACCTTGCTGTAACACCCCTTCTCCCTCACCCTCGGGGAGGGCTTGGACTGAAGTAACATACCCCACAAATAACGCAGGGACACCGAACCTGGCCCTCGGACTTGGGATCCTGTGCTGTCCCTTATCCAAGAGGTAGGCTCAATGGTAGCGAGGTCTGGACCAACAGCGTGACCCTAACTCCTGTGCACACCCTGCTGTAACATCCCTTCTCCCCCACCCTTGGGGAGGGCTTGGACTGAAGTAACATACCCCACTAATAACACAGGGGCACCTAGACTGGCCTTCAGACTAGGGACCCTGTGCTGTCCCTTATGCCAGAGGTACGCTCAAAGGTAGTGAGGTCTGGACCGCCAGCGTGACCCTAACTCCTGTCCAAACCCTGCTGTGCAACCCTTCTCCCCACACCCTTGGGGAGGGCTGGGACTGAAGTAACATACCCCACTAATAACACAGGGGCACCTAGACTGGCCTTCAGACTAGGGACCCTGTGCTGTCCCTTATGCCAGAGGTACGCTCAAAGGTAGTGAGGTCTGGACCGCCAGCGTGACCCTAACTCCTGTCCAAACCCTGCTGTGCAACCCTTCTCCCCACACCCTTGGGGAGGGCTGGGACTGAAGTAACATACCCCACTAATAACACAGGGGCACGTAGATTGGCCCTCAGACTGGGGACCTTGTGTTCCTTATTCCAGTGGTACGCTCAAAGGTAGTGAGGTCTGGACCACTAGCATGACCCTAACTCCTTTCACAACCCTGGTCTAACACTTCCCTCTCCCCCACCCCTGGGGAGGGTCAGGACTGAAGTAATAAACCCCACAAATAACGTACACAGGGGAGAACCAAAACACATACACACTGCAATCAGACCCAGGGGAGAGACAAAACATGCACACAAGAAAATAACATACAGGGAGGAAATAAACTGACAACAGGGATATTTCCAAATCCCACAAGATCAAACAACAGATCACCAGAAACTAGGTTACATGGTAAAGACCGGTATCGCTGGAGAAACACTGGAGCTATGTTCGGCAATGAAGAACTGGATCCAGCCCCTTACAAAGGGTGGAGGCGGCTGTGAGTGGTCATTAGCAACCAGAGCTCCTAGCAGCAGTTTACAAGCCAGCAGGAATTAACTCCTGCTGGACCGAAGAGCAGTGAACATGAAACAGCTGACGCCCGGCTCAGGCGGAACAACTAAGAGACATCAGGTTGCCTGTCAGACCCTGCAGTGTGAACAGAATCCGAAGCAAGTGTAGAACAGAACACCACATGACACTAAAGCCCATAAAGTTTATGTGTGGCTTTATCTTGCACTGGAAAGAAGTCTTTGCAGTTAAAGAGGTTGTTCACCATTGCCCCCCCCCTTTTTTTTTTTTTTTTTTTACTTAAATGCATATATTTGGGACTAAAAATGAAGATTAGTTCAAAATTTTGCAACAATTGGCTTTTACGGGCTTTTACAGTTAATTCATTCTGCAGCCAGTAATTGAAACAGAGGCCATAGAAGGCAAACAATGCAAAATCTAATATATAAAGCTGAATGTGTGTATGTCCAGGATTGGCATCTGCACCGTCGCAGCTACAACCACAAACCTTTGCACACTCACACGTCTGGACCCCGAGAGCGTCATAGGCTATGTTTTGAGGGGATTTTAACCCCGCGCTTTACAGTTATTCACCAAAAAACCTGCCTCCATTAAAGTGAATGGAGCTGGGAGCCACAGTGCAGCCAGAACTTCAGAAGAATGCGCAGCCACACCATTATATGGAATGTTAGCGTGTCACAATGCAGCCAGGGAAAGAGACAGACACAGACAGGGAAAGAGGCAGGCACAGACAGGGTAAGAGGCAGACACAGACAGGGTAAGAGGCAGACACAGACAGGGTAAGAAATAGACATAGACAGGGTAAGAGACAGACACAGACAAAGAGACAGACTGAGAGGGAAAGAGAGAGACAGGTTAAGAGACAGACACAGGTAAAGAGACAGACACAGACAAAGAGACAGAGACAGACACAGGGAAATAGACAGACAGGGAAAGAGAGGGAAAGAGACAGACAGGGTAAGAGACAGACAAAGACAGGTAAAGAGACAGACAAAGAGAGAGACACAGGGAAAGAGACAGAGGGAAAGAGGGAAAGAGAGACAGGGAAAGAGAGGGAAAAAGACAGACAGGGAAAGAGACAGACAGGGAAAGTGACAGAGATAGATAGACAGGGAAAGAGATAGATAGACAGACAGGGAAATAGACAGAGACAGTCAGAGACAGACAGGGAAAGAGATAGACAGACAGGGAGAGAGATTGAGACAGACGGAGAAAGAGACAGCGACAGTCAGAGACAGACATGGAATTAGAGAGAGACAGAGAGATATATACAGAGGGGGAGACAGACATAATTACATTTCTATCTATTTGTTTTGTGGTTTTTGTGTGCACAATACATTTTTGTTAATACATTCTATTTTGTTAACAGCAGTTATTAACCCGGGCTAAGCCGAGTAGTACAGCTAGTTCTTAATAAAACTCAATTGCAAAAATAATTCTTAGCTCAAAATACGTGCGTTAATGTATCAAAAAAGTCCCCAAAAGGTGGTGAAACTTTTTAAAGGGAATCTGTCAGCAGGCTTTTCCTATGTAATATGAGAGCAGGATGGTTTGGGGAACAGAGACCTTAATTCCAGCGGTGTCACTTACTAGACTGTGTTTTGCTGTTTCAATACAGTGTTTTATCAGCAGAAGATTATCATTACAGGACTAGTCCAACCATGTCCTCACCACTGACAAGCAGTACTCTGTCGCTATACAATGTATACAGAAAGCTGTAGTGTTGGTGGAGGTAACAACTGATCTCTGTCAGATCTGCAACAGAGAAAATTGTTGATTCTATCATAACTGTTGCACCCAGTAAACTAAGTGATTCATTGCTGGAATCAGGTTTTCTGCCTCTACCTCATTCTGCTGTCAGATTACACAGCACCAATCTGTTGACAGATTTCCTTTAAGTAGTGTCACTATATCTGCCAGTGGAAAGGAGTCTTTACAGTTCAGTACTGTGACTATTTCTGCCATGGGAAAAGGATCTATACCCCTCAATGTGTGACTACATCCAGTGCCAAACTGGGTCTGCAGAGGCCCACCTGTTGACTCTGGGGTCCCATTGATCAACTACATGCAAATATTACACTCATAAATATACCTATGCGTCTATATAATAATATACTGGCTAGTTTGTAAAATTAATGATGAGACGCTTCATTTGTCTGTACATAGTGAAACAAGAGTATTGTGCCACCTATTGATCATGTTTAGGGGGCCCACCAGAGGATTCTCCAGCTTTCCGGTGGGCCAGTCCGAGCATGACTACATCCACATTGGAAATTGAGTTTTCACACTGCATGAATATTAGTATATCTGGCATTGGGAAGGGGTTTTCACAGTTCAGGAGCATTATTATATCTGAAGAGTCTTTACACTCCAGTAGTATGTGTCGCACAGAGTTTTGCACTTTGCCGACTGTCATGCGCTGTTCAGATTGCAGGTTCTGACTCTCCTGACTCAGAAATTTCTATTGTCTGTGATCAACTCAGGCAGACTCAGGCGTCGACCTGCTGTGTGCTGATGCATAGGCAGACTAGCAAAAGTTAATCTCTGCTTGTCTGCTTGCTCCTTTGATCACATGTTGTGGAAAGACCTATCGTATCTGCTCCCCTCCTATTTATGCTGGTGGAATACTTCCACCCATAGAAGCTATAGTTTGTCTATGTTGGTTTGTGAGGTGTGGTATACCAGCCTTACTAGAGAAAGTTGTGCTAATTGCTTGGTGCTATTGTGGAGTTGACCCCTGTTGTTTTGTAGCTTCCTTCCTGCTCTTATTTACCTCCTGACACTTTTATTGTCTTTACCTTTGTGTGTGCTGTGTGAAAGTTTTGGTTTTCCCTTGTCTGTCTTTTTCTGTGGGTTTTATCACACTCCTGTCCTGTCCCTCCCTAGGGGGAGGGGTAATCAGATCAGGACTGGTCATTAGCAGAGCCAGGAAGGAGACTCAGGCATCACCACCATCATGAGTATCCCTGAGATTAGGGATAGCATAGGGGCCCCCTAACTTGAGGGCCAGTCTAGGAGCCCTCGCTATCCCATACTCATTATGACAGTATGAGGGGAGGGGGAATCAGATCAGGACTAGTCATTAGCAGAGCTAGAAAGGAGATTCAGGCATCTCCACCATCAGGAGTATGCCTGAGATTAGGGATAGCATAGCACCCCTTAACTCGAGGGTCAGTCTAGAAGCCCTCGCTATCCCATACTCGTTATGACAGTATGAGGTGAGGGGGAATCAGAACAGGACTGAATGGTCAGGAGTAGGGCTAGGAAGGAGACTCAGGCATCTCCACCATCAAGAGTATCCCTGAGGTTAGGAATAACATAGGGCCTCCTTACTTGAGGGACCATCGTGACAGTATGATATAATTCCTATTGCAAACAAGTATTTTCCTTTTACTAGGGTGATTATATATGTCATTGGAAAGGAGTCTTTGCAGTACAGTAGTGTGACTATAAAAAAAAGGGCAGTTAAAGGGGAAATTCAATGAAAATTCAAAATTACTATAGAAGCAAACTCAGCCACTTTTGACAGCAGGAATGGAGAAGAGGAGAAGGCAGAATTAAGGGAGCCTGATTAACCCTTATCGGGGGCTCCATTCTGAATGGAAAAGCAAAGCAATTTAAAGCTACAGGCACCAAAACTGTGTATCACTAATGCATTTAATGGCTGTAAATCATTGTGATACACCCATTAACTTCTCGTCTTTACTATCTATATAACCTAAATCTGATTTTGTGCCTTAAATACAAATGGCTTGTCAAGTATCGTCCGCTTCCATTAATTGTGTGATTCATGACGCGCAGCCTGCTGACATTTGAAGATTGAAGGCTCAGAATTGGCTCGCTCTGGGAGTAATGATATTACAGCTGCTTTAACTTGAGCTTTTAATCTACCCCAAAAACCAATGTTTTAGGTTCAGACGACAGAAAGTGGAAATAACGTGATCCAACGTTCAAGGTATCGAAGGTAGCCAGACTCAGCCATAGGTGGCCGCTGCTGATTCAAGAGCCCTGTAGGTGGTCCAAGTACAGTACGAAGAATTGTATAAGACAAGAGGCTGATTAATAATTAATAGTGTAAAATCATTTCAAAATACTTCCTATATCTCCATAATTTAGGTTTTGGTTAAAGGCTTAATATTGGAATATACTGTAATATCCCTCACGCTATGGGACCCTAGCTATCCCTATCCTCGGAATTACCCCTGATGGTGGAGATGCCGGAGTCTCATACCTTACTATTCTCCTGACCAGAACTGAACTGTTTTAGTCCTCACTCTGTGAGACCCTTGCCTATCCTTAACCTCCGGATTACCCCTGATAGTGGAGATGCCAGAGTCCCGTACCTTACTATTCTCCTGATCAGAACTAAACTGCTCTATCCCTCATTGTATCCCTAACCTCCGGATTACCCCTGATGGTGGAGATGCCAGAGTCCCATACCCTGCTATTTTCCTGACCAGAACTAAACTGTTCCCCCCTCCAGGAATGGAAGGGCCAGGAGTGTGATGGCAACACAGATAAAGACAGACAGGGAAAACCCACAACTCAGACACACACAAGGTCACTGGAACATACAGTAAGAAACTAAGGAGAAAAGCAAGAGAAGGAAGGCAGCAACAAAAGGACAACAACAGTTAACAGCACAATTGCTCACAGCAACATAGTACTACAACCACCAATAGGTCTTGATCACAAAACCTCACCAGACCAGTATAGAGAAGCTATAGCTGACGTTAAAGGAAGAGTCCAGCCCGAATATATTGGAGGGGAAAGTAAGGAGAAATGCAAGAGAAGTAGGGTAGCAAAAAAAGGACAAGAGTTAACATCACAACCGCTTACAGCAACAAATTACTACAACTACGAGTAAGTCTGGATCACAACACCTCACCAGACCAGTATAGAGAAACTATAGCTGGCATTAAAGGGAGCGTCCAGCCATCATATATTAGATGGGAAAGTAAGGAGAAAAGCAAGAGAATTAGGGCAGCAACAAAAGGACAACAAGGGTTAACACCACAACTGCTCACAGCAACAAAGCACTAGAACCAACAGTAAGTCTGCATCCTAACACCTCAACAGACTAGTATAGAAAAGCTATAGCTGGCATTAATGGAAGCGTCCAGCCATCATATATTAGGAGAAAAGCAAGAGAATTAGGGCAGCAACAAAAGGACAACAAGGTTGAAACCAAAAACCTCACAAGAAAAAAAGTATTACAACCACCAGTAAGTCTGGATCACAACACCTCACTAGTCCAGTATAGAGAAGCTAGAGCTGGCATTAAAGGAAGAGTCCAGCCAGCATATATTGGAGGGGAAAGTAAGGAGAAAAGCAAGATAAAGATAGACAGGGAAAAAAACAAAACTCAGATACACTGCGAACTCACAGGAACAGACAATAAGAAACTAAGAAGAAAAGCAAGAGAAGTAGGGCAGCAACAAAAGGGACAACAAAAGTTAACGCCACAACCACTTACAACAACAAAGTACTACAACCACCAGTAAGTCTGGATAACAACACCTCACCAGACCAGTATAGAGAAACTATAGCTGGCATTAATGGAAGAATCCAGCCAGCATATATAGGAGGAGAGTGAATGTGACTGGCTCCCCCACAACATGTGATCAATGGAGACTAAAAATCAGCCCAGTAGAGATTGACTCTTGCTTGCCTGCCTATGAACTGCAAGTCTGTGGGTCGACGCCCGAGTCACCCAGCACTGATCACAGACATCAGAGAAGTCAGCAGGCAGAGTGCAGGAATCTGCAGTCTCCACAGATCCTGACTCCACCATAACAGTCAGCGATGTTTATAAACACCTCCTTGTGACAACTGCTTACTAAAATTTACAGTTGTCCTTGAGATAAACACTTTTTTCTTCTTTTGTTGCAGCTCATTGCCTTGGAGACCGACCACCGCTGCCTGACAGCAGATCATGCGCAGTGCTTTCAAGCTCTTTTCTATTGAGCTGGTAAGCACTGCTTGGAAACTGGCTGGAGCATGCTGTTACCTCCTAATCCGGGACAGATTCAGCTCAATGCTTAAAAGATAGATAGCAGCGGTGGTCGGTCTCCAAGGCAACGATCTGTAAACAAAAGAAAAGTGTTCATATCTCAAGAACGGCTGCAAATTCTAATAAGCAGTAAATTACAAAAATGTTTATTTTTATATGTATTTTCCAACGATACCCATATAATATGATGGGGATACATTTTTATCTTGGAGTAACGATATCATTGTATCTGGTGTGGTGATGTCATCTAATAGCTCTTTTTTTGCTATCGCCTCGACGGACTTGGAACTACACGTTGCCCATTAATTGCAATGGTCAGCTTCACATCACAATAAGGGCAGCCTGGTTCTTGTATTTCACATTGTATTTTACAATAGGTATCTGCAGTCCTCCAGCTTTGATCATTTAGATTTCTAAGAATACTATTATAATAACAAGGGGAAAGAAGGCAAGAAGTTACCAGACAAAGCTATTTTACAGATATGGAGAATTATAAAAAAAACCCAGCTTATTGTTTGAGGTAGCGCATTCCAGTGTATAGGTGCAGCATGAGAGAAGTCTTGGAAATTCTTTTGAAGGGCTGTGATAAAAGAAGACAGTGCTTATGGATCTTTGACAGACCAAAAATTAGTAAATCAAGACGGAAGGAGAGAAATAAGTGAAACATTGCGGAAAGCTTTTGTGAATGAGACAAAACTGGTGGCAAACAGGGTATTTTCTAATTCTTCATGATATCAATCAGCCAGAATCGATAGTGGGTAAAAAGAACACTTTTCCATCTCCTTGGCGGACCCTGTCTGCCCATGTATTACATGAGCAAGCCATTTATTTCACTGAACACCAGGTAATACCTTAGTTCACCTGTAGGAGTGCTGCAGGAAAATCAAACACCTGCTCAATGGTTCCCTTGCAGATTATAGCTGATTACTGGGAGATTCCAGTAGTGATCCTCACAGTGATCAATCTGTTTGCAGACAATCCCCTGAAGACTTCCCAGTCCTAAAAGACTTCATGTCACAGGGTTGCAGGAGATAACAGGACCAGGGCTGCTAAACTGAACCTTAGGCTTGGACGCGTGGAAGCGTCGGTTATAAAGACGCGAAACGGCCGTCGTCCGATGGATTGTGTGCTCCCACCTCCCTCACGCCTTTCCCCCTAACCTGATGGTTGAATAAAGACAGCTTTTTTACCGTATATTTGGGGAGTGTCTTCCATCTCTTTTTCATGGACTTAGGCTAGGGGGGCTCTAGCTGTCTCTGATCCCAGAGATACACCTGATGGTGATGATCTCTGGACCGCCTTCCTACCCATGCTCCTGACCTGCCCCGATTTACTATCTCCTCCCTCCCTACCCCAGGGAAGGGGGGACGGGACATGAGCAGTAACATTGGAATCCAAAATGACCATGCAGCACGCTCACACAGAGTTATCAGACAACAAATGATGAGGAGAAAATAAAGAGCAGGGAGGCAATGACCAGACGACAGGAGGAATTCCACAGCACACAAAGCAACATGCAGCAAATAAATTACTGGAACACAACAGCACACAGACCAAATTAGCAAAAGCTGTAGTTGTACCCCCTCCCTACCTACCCCTGGGAGGAGCCTGGGACAGGAGCGTATAAACACCAACAGTGATAAACAAACAGAGGAAACCAAAACTCTATCACACAGCACTCTTACAAAGAGTAATCAGTCATGGGATAAGGAGGGACACTATAGCAGGGAGGAAATAACCAGACGACAGGAGGAATTCCACAACACACCACTAGAGAGGAAAACAACAGCACACAGACTAGTTTAGCAGAAAGCTATAGTCGGCATGGGAAGACAAATTCCGCCATCTTAAAAAGGCGGTACCTGTGATAGATTTTCTGCAACATGTCATCCAAAAGGTAACCAGGAGGCTAGCAGAAATTAACTCCTTCTAGTCTGATCACTAATGAGCACACAGCTGGTCGATGCCCGAGCCTGTCTGCAACTTGGAAGCCTTTAGTCTGAAGAGCGTCCGATGCCGCCATGACACTTGGCGACTTTACAGTAAAATGCCATGTAACACTTCAGTGCCAAGAACTCTTATTTCTAAAAATTGATAATGTTTTGCGCCATTCTTTCCATGTCTGTTCCGGCATAATACAAGTAGCTAGACCTTTACAAATAAAGGTTGGTTTAATTATACGATGCGGGGAAAAAAAAAATTCCACAACATTTTCTTCTTTGATAAGAATGTGCTAAAAGGTCAACAAACGTTGTGATTTTGTGAGTCGTAATGGGCTGTCTTATACGGGATGGTAAAGCGGAATGCGTCTGAAACACAAAGAGAGAGCGCGATAAGTGTCGGTGGTACTCCCACTGCTGGGAGTAACTGGAGAGGTGAAACCCACGTCCTTCACGCTGGCTGTTTCCTGCCATTGTTCTGCCACATATGAAGGGAGTGGGAGGAGAGCTGGCAACATTTCAGCTCTCTATAATTACGCTAAGTGAAATTTTCCTAAGAGCATTAGGTAATCCAGAACGTTTCCTTCGCCGTTGACTGCTAATTTCAACGGCGAAGATAATTCTCCCAAGAAAATGATTTTCTCTCAGCTATTATACAGTCTGTGCTTAATCGGATTCACCTTTTAATTACTGTTCTGAACCTGAAATGTTAAATATGATGTGGAGTTATCAATCAATTCCGCAAACTGCCAAGTGGCTATGTCTTCCGCATAGAGAGGCGGCTTTTAACAGTCTGGCGGTGGAAGCGCACCTAGTACGGTACATTGTGCGATAAGCCTACATTTTATATTAGTGCCATATAAAATGAAGGGTTCCTACAGCCCAAAAATTGCCCAAAAAGAAGAATAGTTCCCATTTTGTATCCTTTATTGATGCAGTACTATATGTAAATGGGTTGCCCAATAAATGGATTACAAAATGTTTCGGTTCTGGACCATCCAATGATCAGCTGTAATCTGTGAATCTAAGGCCGGCGTCACACGGGACGATATATCATGCAATTGTATGAGCGATCGCACCCGCCCCCGTTGTTTGTGTGTCACGGGCAATTTGTTGCCCTTGTCGCACAAAGTCGGTAACCCCCCATCACACGTACTTACCTCCCTAACGACCTCGCTGTGGGCGGCGAACATCCACTTCCTGAAGGGGGAGGGACGTTTGGCGTCACAGCGACGTCACACAGCCGCCGGCCAATAGAAGCGGAGGGACGGAGATGAGTGGGACGTAACATCCCACCCACCTCCTTCCTTCCGCATTGCCGGCGGGCCGCAGGTAAGCTGTGTTCGTCATTCCCGGGGTGTCACATGGAGCGATGTGTGCTGCCTCAGGAACGACGAACAACCGGCGCGCAGAAGGAGGAACGACTTTATGAAAATGAGCGACGTGTCAACGAGCAACGATAAGGTGAGTATTTTTGCTCATTCACAGTCGCTCGTAGCTGTCACACGCTACGATATCTCCAACGATGCCGGATGTGCGTCACGGAATCCGTGACCCCGACGACATATGGCCCGATATATCGTAGCATGTGACGCCGCCATAAGGAAAAGACTAAGTAATAATTATCTAAGTCACATGTGAGGACGGATTGAAGTCTGAAGACAAACATCTCCCGAATCCTCTGTCTCAACTGACAGAGGAGCTGTATAATAAGCACATATATCACAGCTGCTGGAGAAGGGCTGTAACGTGAGATGAAATAGATCTTCTCTGACTGAGGCTGGAGGAAAAAAATCTTTGTGCTCAGTCATGTCTCCTGTCCTTATCTGGCAGCTCACATATGGGTACTTATGATACAGCTACTCTGTCAGTTGAAACAGAGGAGTCGGAAGCTGTGATTCTTCAGACTGCAGACCATCCTGGCACATGACTAGGATAGGCTGCCATTTTTAATTATGTGACAGGAGCCAATTTAATCACATTCTTGGATGACTTCTTTAAACACTTATTAAAGTGGTCAGGAGCAGGGCCAAAGGGCCAGGAAGGAGACTCAGGCCTTTCCCCTGATGTTTTGTAGCTTCCTTCCTACTCTTATTGTTACTCATGAACTTCTTATTGTCTTTACCTTTGTGTGTGTGTGGTGTGTGACAGAGTTTTGGTCTTTCCCTATCTGTCTTTTACTGTTTTATCTCACTGGTATCCCGTCTTTCCCTGGGAGGGGGAAGCAGACCAGGACTGGTAATTAGCAGGACCAGGAAGAAGACTCAGGCCTCTCCACCATCAGGAGTACTCCTGAGGTTAGGGATAGCATAGGTTCCCCTAGCTTGAGAGACAGCTTAGGAGCCACGGTTTCCCACTATCTCATAGCCTTCACATCAGGAGCCAGGAGGCAAAATTATTCCACAAGTCTGAAGAATTAGAAAAAACTTGTTATTTGAGTTAACTGATTATAGGGTATAGGTGCAGGATGACAGGCTTGCAAGAGTTAATCTCTGTTGGTCTGCTTACTCCTTGATCACATGTTGTAGGGAGACCTATCACATCTGCTACCCTCCTATTTATACTGGTTGAATCCTTCCACCCATGCCAGCTATAGTTTGTCTTGATTACATGTTGTGCAGAGGCCTTTCACATCTGCTCCCCTCTTATTTATGCTGGTTGAATCCTTCCACCCATGCCATCTATAGTTTGTCTTGATCACATGTTGTGAAGAGGCCTTTCACATCTGCTCCCCTCCTATTTATGCTGGTTGAATCCTTCCACCCATGCCAGCTATAATTTGCCTTGATCATATGGTGTGGAGAGGCCTTTCACATCTGCTCCCCTCCTATTTATGCTGGTTGAATCCTTCCACCCCTGCCAGCTATAATTTGTCTTGATCACATGTTGTGGTGAGGCCTTTCATATCTGGTCCCCTCCTATTTATGCTTGTTGACTCCTTCCACCCATGCCAACTATAGTTTGTCTTGATCACATGTTGTAGGGAGACTTTTCACATCTGCTGCCCTCCTATTTATGCTGGTTAAATCCTTTAACCCATGCCAGCTATAGTTTGTCTTGATCACATGTTGTGGAGAGGCCTTTCATATCTGGTCCCCTCCTATTTATGCTGGTTGACTCCTTCCACCCATGCCAACTATAGTTTGTCTTGATCACATGTTGTAGGGAGACTTTTCACATCTGCTGCCCTCCTATTTATGCTGGTTGAATACTTCAACCAATGCCAGCTATAGATAGTCTTGATCACATGTTGTGGAGAGGCCTTTCACATCTGCTCCTCTCCTATTATGCTGGTTGCATCCATCCACCCATGCCAGCTATAGTTTGTCTTGATCACATGTTGTGGAGAGGCCTTTCACATCTGCTCCCCTCCTATTTATGCTGGTTGAATCCTTCTAGCCATGCCAGCTATAGTTTGTCTTGATCACCGCATCTGCTCCCCTCCTATTTATGCTGGTTGAATCCTTCAACCCATGCCAGCTATAGTTTATCTTGATCACATGTTGTGGGGAGGCCTTTCACATCTGCTCCCCTCCTATTTATGCTGGTTTATCATGTGAGTATAGGCACTTGATGAGAAAAGTCTTGGAGATGCTTTTAAAGGGTTGTGATAGAGGAGGCAATGGCTGAGGGTCTTTGGCAGACTAAAAGTGGTAAAATGAGAAAAAGAAGTGAAAAATTTCAGAGCTTTGTGGATAAGCGGAAACCAACGACAATTAATGCAATAGTCTCGGTGGGAAATGATTAGGGTCTGAATTAAAAATGTGAACTAATCAGCTATTTACTGCGCTGGTAATGAAGTGAGACAGTCCCGACCATCCCTTAGTGAATTCCTCAGTTTATTAGTCTCTTAAAAAAATTATAATCTTGTAATTATATTTTTCAAATCTCATCTCCTGTTTTACATACTCTTATGTGTGCGGGCTGACATTGCACCGAATGCTTCCCAATAAGATGCAAATGAAAGGTGTGGAATAGGTTCATTCATTAATATAAAGCCCTACTAATTAAAAAAGGGCAATCAGACTTGGTCTGAGGCTCTGATTAAGATGCATGTAGTTGAGATATTGGACTGGGAGTACATGTTTTAAAGATTCACATTATCATTTCATATTTTCTTTCATTTGCATCTTATTAAAATGGTTGAAGTGAAGCTTGTGAATCACTAATTATATGTTTGGTATGGCAGGAAATGTGTTCATTATTATATATGAAATACAAGGTGCACCTGTTATTGATTAATGCAAGACTGTTTCCATAGAAGAATATATGAAATATAATTTAAATATCTATTTATGACCCAAATTTACGCACTTACAGTTCTTTATATGTAATTATCAGAGTTTTTGATCTTTTTATAGACAGGGAAAATGATTAGCCGATACCAAATTTGAAGGGGTCTTACCAGCTAGACTTGTTCTTATATTAAAGATGTTCTATCACTTGTCAAAAATATGTAAATTTCTTCCTGTTGTAAATGCCCACGTTCTCCTGAATCCGGCGCAGTTTTCCTTTTCTCTCTGCTCCTCTCCGTTCCTGAGATATGGACCACTTTTTCCTGTAAATAAATCCAGACTTTTAGCCAACTGGTCGTGGTCATCAAAAAGATGCCCACGCCCACTTGGCCAACAAAATTAGATTTATATATAGGAAAGAAGGAGCCATATCTCAGGAATGGAAAGGAGTAGGAACAAACGAAAAACAATGCCGGATTCAGGAGAACATCAGCTTTTACACCAGGTACAAAATGTACGTATTTATGGCATGTGACAGGTTTGTTTTTGGTGAGACAATTTTTTAAAGACTTTTTCCACCACAAATGTCTATATGATGGTATATACAAACACTGAGAAGCCAGAACATGGGAGATTTAAGCCCAGAAAGCATTTCAGGAACCAATAATTCCCCTAAACTGTCTGCATCTGGTAGTCAGGGAGGTCTCTCATGTTTCCAAAAGTCTCCAAGAGAGAGTCAACAAATATGACTCAAAGTACTTGGACCACAAAACTAATTTCTGAGTGTGGTCAAATCTCATGTTGTCCAAGAGGTCTACCTTTGTTTCCAAGAGTCTCCAAGATAGAGTCAACAAACATGACTCAAAGTATGTGGACCGTGAACTTTTTTTCGAATGAGGTCAATATTTCAAGGAGTCCATGAGGTTTATCTTGTTTCCAAGAGTCTCCAAGAGAGAATCAACAAATATGACTCAAAATACTTGCACCACAAAACTAATTTCTGAGTGCGGTCAACATCTCATGTAGTCCAGGAGGTCTCCCTTGTTCAATAAATATGACTCAAAGTACTTGGACCAGGAATTCTTTTTCGAATGAGGACAACATTTCAGGGAGTCCATGAGGTCTCTCCTGTTTCCAGGAGTCTTCGAGAAAGAGTCATCAGTTATAACTCAATGTACTTGGAGCATAAACTCATTTCTGAGTGAGTTTAACGTCTCAGGGAGTCAGGGAGGACTCTCTTGTTTCCAAGAGTCTGCAAGACAGAGTCAACAAATGTAACTCAAAGCACTAGGTCTATAAACTCTTTTTCAAATTAGGTCAACATTTCAGGGCGTCCATGAGGTATCTCCTGTTTCCAGAAATCTCCGAGAGAGTTATCAGATATAACTCAATGTACTTGGCGCATAAACTAATTTCTGTGAGGTCAACATCTCAGGGTATGCAGGAGGTCTCTCCTGTTTCCAAGAATTTCCAAGAGAGAGTCAACAAATATGACTAAAAAGACTTGGACCATAAACTCTTTTTTGAATGAGATGAACATTTCAGGGAGTCTGTGAGGTCACTCTTGTTTCCAGAAGTCTCCGAAAGAGATTTATCAGTTGTAATTCAATGTACTTGCAGCACAAACTCATTTCTGAGTGAGGTCAACATCTCAGGGAGCCAAGGAGGACTCTTTTGTTTCCAAGAGTCTCCAAAAGAGAGTCAACAAATATGACTCAAAGTACTTGGACAATGAACTCTTTTTCAAATGAGGTTAACATTTCAGGGAGTCCATGAGGTCTATCTTGTTTCCAGAAGTCTCCAAGAGAGAGTCAACAAATATGACAAAGTACTTGCACCACAAAACTAATTTCTGAGTTAAGTCAACATTTCATGTAGTCCAGGAGATCTCCCTTGTTTCCAAGAGTCTCGACGAGAGAATCAATAAATATGACTCTAAGTACTTGGACCCTGAATTCTTTTTCGAATGAGGACAACATTTCAGAACATCCATGAGGTCTCCCCTTTTTCCAGGAGTCTCCGAGAGAGTCATCAGTTATAACTCAATGGAGCACAAACTCATTTCTGAATGAGGTCAACATCTCAGGGAGTCAGGGAGGTCTCTCATGTTTCCAAGAATCTCTAAGAGAGAGTGAACAAATATGACTCAAACTACTTGGGCAACAAAACTAATTTATGAGTTCGGTCAACATCTCATGTAGTCAAGGAGGTCTCCCTTGTTTCCAAAAGTCTCCAAGAGAGTCAACAAATATGACTCAAGGTACTGGGACCATGAACTCTTTTTCGAATGAGGTCAACATTTCAGTGAGTCCATGAGGTCAATCTTGTTTCCAGGAGTCTCCGAGAGAGAGTCAACAAATATGACTCAAAGTACTTGGACGATTAACTCATTTCCGACTGAGGCCAACTCAAATTGGACCTCATATGGCTCTTGGTTGTTTTATGTTTTTGAAACTGAATTTTTGAACTCTATTGGTAAAATATAAAAAGTAAAGTTAACATGTATCCAAAAAAGAGGGAAGGCGAACAAATCCTGGAAGAACGGTGGAAATAGCATGGGCAAATCCATATTTTATAGTCTCCGTGGTGGGACTTTAATGTATTTTATGGCACATTGACAGTCTAAAACCATAATAGCTAAACCTAGGCTAATATACTAGGCTATAGACTAAAGGCCGCTTTACACACTGCGATATCGGTCCTGATATTGCTAGTGTGGGTACCCGCCCCCATCTGTTGTGCGACACGGGCAAATCGCTGCCCGTGCCGCACAGCATCACCCAGACCCGTCACACATACTTACCTGCCCGGCGACGTCGCTGTGACCGGCGAACCGCCTCCTTTCTAAGGGGGCGGTACGTGCGGTGTCACAGCGACGTCACTGAGCGGCCACCCAATAGAAGCGGAGGGGCGGAGATGAGCGGGATGTAACATCCCGCCCACCTCCTTCCTTCCGCATAGCGACCGGGAGGCAGGTAAGGAGAGCTTCCTCGTTCCTGTGGTGGCACACGGAGCGATATGTGCTGCCGCAGGAACGAGGAACAACCTTGTTACTGCTGCAGTAACGATTTTTGAGAATGGACCCCCATGTCACCGATGAGCGATTTTGCACGTTTTTTTGCAACGATGCAAAATCGCTCATAGGTGTCACACGCAACGGCATCGCTAATGCGGCCGGATGTGCGTCACCAATTCCGTGACCCCAACGAGTTCGCATTAGCGATGTCGTAGCGTGTAAAGCCCCCTTTAGCCAAATTCTGACCCCTCCGTTTTCGATCCAGGGAAGCCATAAAAGATGTCTTCGTTACAAGGGGTTGCGAGGCAACAGCACAGAAAACCGGAATAAATGATTATTTGTACATGGAAGGAAATCTAAAAGCAGGCCTAATTTTATCAGTCGGAAAACAAATGCTTAATGGAACTGCAAAGCTATTTTGTAAAGGGACAGCTGCTTTAAGTGATTGCAGGGTTGCATTATTTTATGAATATTATTATTTGCACAAGTGCAATGGGAAATAAACTAGACGAGCCATTCTCAATCACATGAATAAGCACAACAAGACTAATCTCCACCATCCCATGAATCAATTAGCGAACCGCAATTTCGGATAAAAGCACGCACCTCTACGAATATTATATGAGGGGAGCAGTATGGCTTGTAAACCTTAGAACTAATTTTATGGGATTTCACAATGCCATCTGTCTCAAGAGACAGATGCTCACACATACTATTAGAGGGCTGCTGCATAATGAGGTCAGTCCAAATGATGTCCCCCGTTCTTATGCATGCAGATCGCGTGCCGCAGCAGGCGCTCATCGCTTTTCACACTTTATCGTTTGCAGCAGTTCAGGATGTACTTTTGCTATTTTTTTTTATTTTTTTATTCCTTACAACAAATACTAATTGGATATTAAATTGGTTTTCATCGTTTGGGGTCTTTTTTTGTTTTACTTATAATAAATTATTATTTACTTATTATTGTTTTACTTTTGTTTTACCCTAAAAGTGAAAATCCTTTTTATTATTATTATTATTATATTTTTGTGATGGTGTGATATTGTGGGTTGTGTATCATTTTGTGTAGGTTCGTATTTTAGGAGCCTTACTCCATTCATTCTGTGTATCACTTGTCCTGTCTGCAGGTTAATTAGCTCATTTGCTTGCCTTGTATGTACATTGTCCTGTTTGCAGGTTAATCACCCCCTGCCAGGCTTTTGTTTCTAAGTCTGGGGGAGGGGGGCCTGGAATTCACCCAAACTCTCTGCATATCTGGAGAATTATTCAGTCTGGAGAATTACAATAGACAAGCAGGAAGATTCATCCTCTGGGGGAAAAGCTGCGGCTCCCCAGAGAGACCTGGACATTTTTCACTTATTGGACTGTATCTGTGCTCCTGGACTATTTTACCTTCTGTGTGGTGGATTATTTTTATGGACCTTCTGATTTGCTTGGAATAAATGTTCTTTGGATTGCTCACTCATCTCTCGCTCTGTTGATTGTATGATACTGGAGAAGAACCCCGTGATAATTATTATTATTCCCTAAAAATGAAAATACTTTTTAAGGATGAATGTGATTTACATCCATTATACAGTGCCCATTAACCTATATTGTACCACCGGGTAGTGCTATCACATGCCATATTACGGTGATATAATTCTCAAGGAGGCTGCATAAAGAGTATCTATGTATCACACTGGTGCGAGGAAATGCCCGGCATGTGGTGCAACACAGAGAGAAAACCAGAAAAGATGGAGAGGGAAGGGGTCACCTCCTCACACTCAACTACGACAGCTCCTTAACATTCCTAGATGGGTGCTTCACCCCGTGCGCCGGCACGTGCCTAGGCCCTCGCTGATCTTGAACTTATCATGGCTAGTAAGTAGGCCAGCAAGCTACTAGTCCCACTGCTACAATAAAACAACACGAGAAAGGTAAGACAAACAGGTGGAGAAAGACACAACACAAATACTTCTTGGTTTCTTCAGCAGGAAACTTCACAGCTTCAACTGAAACAACACCACTGCTTCTCCAGAAACTGGATACTTCAAAGTGGACAATATATAAGATCTTTTACTGGCATGGAGTAAAGACAGGAGTGGTTAAATAAAGTAGAAGGGTCTGATGACAAAATGCTGCAGCTGTGGTTAAGACTAAGTAATCTCTGCCAGCAGAAAAAGTCTTTAACATCATCAAATCAAAATAAATCCACACCAATACGACATGGAACCTGTGCATGAGACACACTCATGACACTATGGTTCAGTAAATGTATCCTCTGTATGCTGTTATATTGGACTTGTGCATATGATATAACCATGTGCCGATGTTCATGCGACATGGGTATTCTCTTATCGGAGGCGCCCAAGAGAGTCTATTGATCTATATATGGATCCTTCATGTGCCACTGTATTAGCTCTTATTATATGGCATTACCACGTACAATCTACCACAACCATTCTCCATCCTGCTAGACTTAATGTTTCTGCAAGCTTAGATCAATTTTGAAGTACAAGAGTAAAACTGGTGAGTAGATAGGAACGTAGGTCATATCATACCAAGCAGATGAAAAATTTGGTGAGTCACTGGGGAAATATGAGAGGAGAAAGCTTGCTGGACCTCACGGGGAGGAGTCCCGGTCTTGGATGTCATCATGGAAATTCCAATTTGAGGATATGAGCGGAGAAACGTTTATACAATGAGATAAGGAGGATGAGAAGCAAAGGGTGGTCCGGAAGCGGAGATACTTTGTGTACCGAGTTGTTTCTTATAAATAAGAACATAGGTGGGAGGAATTGGCGGCCGTCCACCCTTAGCTTGGTTTTTGTGAATGTCAAGATTGAAAGGAGAAAGCATTAGGCCGACTATTTATACAGACCATGGGGAAGAGGGCTAGCCTGAAATCAGTTCCCACTTCTCATGGACATCATCTCAGAAGAATGGATGGTGTCCATGGTACCTTCTACATGGTTCATGTCAATGGCTGGTGGGATCAGTTGTAGCTACACTTGTACTGGTTTTGTGGTTGGAAGATAATGGGGAGTACTTACTAAAAATTCTGGTTAGGTTTGCAGCAAGACTTGGTATTGACGGGTGGCGAGGCTTACAGAAAGACAAAGTTTGGCTTACTGGAAATGTGCATGGCTTAAAATCTGACAATGTGCTCCAAATCTTTGGTAAGTTAGTAAGCAAACAACGAGGATTAGCTTAGTAATTATCAGGATTAGTACATCTGCTCCTATAATTGGAATCCTAGACTATCACTAAATTCAGGGTTTACCCCTAATGGTGGAGACGCCTGAGTTTCGTTCCTGGCTATGTTGCTGACCAGAACTAATCTGATTCTCCCCACGAGAGAGGAGTGTAGGAAACATAAACAGGGGAAAACCGAAACTCAGACACACTGATAATTCACAGGGACAAACAAAGAAAGACTCAGAAGAAAAGCAAGAGCTGGAAAATAGCAACAAAAGGACAGTAAAGGGTGCTTTACACGTTGCGACATCGCTAACGATATATCGTCGGGGGTCACGGTGTTTGTGACGCACATCGTTAGCGACATCGCAGCGTGTGACAGCTAGGAGCGACGATCAACGATCGCAAAAATCGTTGATCGTTGACACGTCGCTCCTAATCATAATGTCGTTGGTGTTTTGTTTCATTCCGCAGGTTGTTCGTCGTTCCTGTGGCACCACACATCGCTGTGTGTGACACCGTAGGAAAGATGAACATCATCCTAACTGCGTCCACCGGAAAGGAAGAAGGAAGGAGGTAGGCGGCATGTTCCGGCCGCTCATCTCCTCCCCTCCTCTTCCATTGGGCGGCCGTTTTGTGACGTCGCTGTGACGTCGCTGTGACGCCGAACGCATCTCCCCCTTGAAGGAGGGATTGTTCGGCAGTCACAGCGACGTTGCTGAACACGTATGTGCGTGTGACGCTGCTGTAGCGATAATGTTCACTACGTCAACGATCACCACATATCGTACCAACGACGGGAGCGGGTGCTATCGCTCGCGACATCGTTAGCAATCGCTAGCGATGTCGCAGCGTGTAAAGCACCCTTTACAGTTAACTGCACAACCGCACACAAGTACTAAAATCACCAGATAGTCTGGATCACAACATTTCACCAGATTAGCTTAGATATACTATAGCTGGCATAGAAAGAAGGATCTTGCCAGCATATATAGGAAGGGAGCATATGTGATTACCTCCTCCACAACATGTGATCAAAGGAGACTAACAAGCAGACCAGCAGAGATGAAATCTTCCTATCCTGCCCATGAACTACCATTCTACTATTCGATGCCCAACTCTGCCTACGCTGATCACAGAC
This sequence comes from Anomaloglossus baeobatrachus, assembly GCF_048569485.1. NCBI lineage: Eukaryota > Metazoa > Chordata > Amphibia > Anura > Aromobatidae > Anomaloglossus > Anomaloglossus baeobatrachus. Next base: position 184,103,601 of record NC_134362.1, on the reverse strand, counting down.
ATCAGAGAACAGATCCTGAGGCCACCATGACAGTCGGCAGTGTTTGTAAAAACCTTGATTGATTGCTCTCAGTGAGAGAAACAAAATTAAAATTTTGTAGCTGTGATACCTTTTAATGGCTAACTAAAATAAAATATGATGTTATAAAGCAAGCTTTCGAGACATCTCAGGTCTCTTCCTCAGGCATGGTATGTAAAAATCTTGTGACATTCCCATAGTTATAGTCTATTTTTTTTATCTGCATACAATAACTAAATTATCACAAAGCACGCAGCAACTAAGAACTACAATCACAATTTAGTCTGGATCACAACACCTCACCAGACCAGCTTAGATAAACTATAGCTGGCATAGAAATCTCTAGCCAGCATAAATAGGAGGGGAGCAGATGTGATTGGCTCCCCCACAACATGGTATCAAAGGAGACTAACAAGCAGACCAGCAGAGATGAATTCTTGCTAGCCTGCCTATGAACTACCAATCTATTATTTGATGGCCAAGTTTGTCTGCGCTGACCACAGACATCAGAGAAGTTATCAGAAGTGTTAGTATCTGTAATCTCAAAAGATCCTGAGGCCACCATGACAGTCGGCAATGTTTGTAAAAATCTCCTTGTGACAGTCCCATAGGTATAGTCCATTTTTTTTAACTGCATACAACAACTAAATTATCACATTGCACACAGCAACTAAGGGGCACTTTGCACACTACGACATCGCAAGCCGATGCTTGCAATGCCGAGCGCGATAGACCCCGCCTCCGTCGCAGCAGCGATATCTTGTGATCGCTGCCGTAGCGAACATTATCGCTACGGCAGCTTCACATGCACTCACCTGCCCTGCGACGTCGCTCTGGCCGGCAATCCGCCTTCTTCCTAAGGGAGCGGGTCGTGCGGCATCACAGCGACATCACATGGCAGGTAGCCAATAGAAGCAGAGGGGCGGAGATAAGCGGGACGTAAACAACCCGCCCCGCTCCTTCCTTCCGCATAGCCGACAGGAGATGAAGGAGGTAGGAGATGTTCCTCGCTCCTGCGACTTCATACACAGCGAAGTGTGCTGCCGCAGGAACGAGGAACAACATCGGACCGTCGCAGCAAGGTAATTATGGTTTTCGCCGACGCTACACCGATGATACGATTACGACGCTTTTGCGCTCTTTAATCGTATCATCTAGGCTTTACACACTACGATGTCGAGAGCGACGCAGGAGGAGCGTCACTTTCGACATGACCCCACCGACATCGCATCTGCGATGTCGTAGTGTGCAAAGTACCCCTAAGTCTGGATCACAACATCTCACCAGACCTGCTTAGATAAACTATAGCTGGCATAGAAAGAAAGTTCTAGCCAGCATATATAGGAGGGTTGCAGATGTGATTGGCTCCCCCACAACATGTGATCAAAGAAGACTAGCAAGCAGACTTGCAGAGATTATGTTTTGCTATACTATCTATGAACTACCAATCTGTTGGTAGATACCCGAGTCAGCCTGCGCTGATCACAGACATCAGAGACGTTATCAGGCTGAACAGATCCCGGCTCCACCATGACAGTCGGCGATGTTGGTAAAGGTCTGAAATTTTTCTAAAATATCCCAGATTTTCTTCTCAAGAGTCGGAATATGGATCTCACGAGACGTCTGCCATCTATTTATACTAGTCAAAGCATTTATCCTAAAACTGAAAGCCCTCGCTCTGTATTTCTCCCACTTCCTTCCTCATTCTCGGCCGCTGATGAGCTGATTTTGGAACATTTCGCTCTGATAACAGTTTTATGAGAAAGTTTCAGGTTCCAGAATTCTTCATAACGGTTCCTCTATTCAGCAGTTTTCAGTTTCGGCAGATTTTATATGTGTGGATTGTGTCAGATTACGGATATAACGAATACCTGAGGTCAAACGCCCAGCTGTGCGCTATTATGTGGAGCGAAGTCATCATTTTCCATATATTTCCATAATGCTCATATCACAAAGCTCATGTAATACTTTCACCTTTGTAACTCATGATGTGTTAAAATTCACTTCTTGAGAGCTGATTACTTGAAAAGTTCGTACCATATTAAAGAAAAAGTATTTTCCTTCCAGAGAAATCACCATTGTCCATAGCCTGCAACTGATATTGCAAATCAGACCCATTCAAGTGAATGGAGCTAGCTGTAATACCAACACTGACCATGGATAAGAGTGGCGCTGTGTTTGGGGAAAAAACCCCAGACACTTATTTGTAGCGTCATACGCCTTGATAAAGGGAATTAATTATACACTGAACAAAATATAAATGCAACGCTTTTGTTTTTGCTCCCATTTTTCATGAGCTGAACTCAAAGATCTAAGACTTTTTCTCGTAAATATTGATCACAAATTTGTCTGAATCTGTGTTAATGAACATTTCTACATTCTGAGATAATCCATCCTCCTCATAGGTGTGACATATCAAGATGCTAATTAGACAGCATGATTATTGCACAGGTGTGCCTTAGGCTGGCCAGCATGATGCATCATTATTGCACAGGTGTGCCTTAGGCTGGCCAGCATGATGCATCATTATTGCACAGGTGTGCCTTAGGCTGACCAGCATGATGCATCATTATTGCACAGTTGTGCCTTAGGCTGGCTTACATGATGCATTATTCTTGCATAGGTGTGCTTTAGGCTGACCAGCATGATGCATCATTATTGCAGAGGTGTGCCTTACGCTGGTTAGCATGATGCACAGGAGAGCCTTAGGCTGGCCAGCATGATGCCTGATTATTGCACAGGTTTGTCTTAGGATGGCCAGCATGATGCATAATTATTGCATAATGTGTCTTAGGCTGGCCAGCATGATGCATGATTATTGCACAGGTGTGCCTTAGGCTGGCCAGCATGATGCATCATTATTGCACAGTTGTGCCTTAGGCTGGCTTGCATGATGCATTATTCTTGCATAGGTGTGCTTTAGGCTGACCAGCATGATGCATCATTATTGCAGAGGTGTGCCTTACGCTGGTTAGCATGATGCACAGGAGAGCCTTAGGCTGGCCAGCATGATGCCTGATTATTGCACAGGTTTGTCTTAGGATGGCCAGCATGATGCATAATTATTGCATAATGTGTCTTAGGCTGGCCAGCATGATGCATGATTATTGCACAGGTGTGCCTTAGGCTGGCCAGCATGATGCATGATTATTGCACAGGTGTGCTTTAGGCTGGCCAGCATGATGCATCATTATTGCAGAGGTGTGCCTTAGGTTGGCCAGCATGATGCATGCTTATTGCAGAGGTGTGCCTTAGGCTGGCCAGCATGATGCATGATTATTGCATAGGGGTGCGATCGTCTAGCCAGCATGATGCTTGATTATTGCATAGGTGTGCCTTAGGCTGGAAAGCATGATGCATCATTATTGCACAGGCGTGCCTTAGGCTGGCCAGCATGATGCATGATTATTGCATAGGGGTGCCATAGTCTGGCCAGCATGATGCTTGATTATTGCATAGATGTGCCTTAGGCTGGACAGCATGATGCATGATTATTGCACAGGTGTGCCTTAGGCTGGCCAGCATGATGCATGATTATTGCATAGGTGCACCTTAGGCTGGCCAGAATAATAGGCCACTCTAAAATGTGGAGTTTTACAGTATTGAAGGATCCGAGGGTCAGAAAACCAGTCAGTAACTGGTATGACCCCACCATTTGTCTCTCACAATGCAACACATCTCCATAGAGGTGATCAGGTAGTAAATCTGCCATAAAATCCACGCCAAAATCACATGTGTAGCATTAGGCTTTATCTAAGGCACATGCTCATACATAGATAGGAATAAAATCCACGGTGAAAAATCTGCAGCAGAAATTAACATCCAATCCACATTTGTAATCCTCTAAAAATTTATCACAATCAAACCTACATGGAAAATCTAGAGAATTCTCATTCATTGTAGATGTACCCTTGGGCTTCATTCACATCCAATTCCCTAGAAAAAAGTTGACCATAGGTCTTTTTCAACCCATGGTAGGTTGAAACGTTGCATTCATGGCAGAATATAAAAGAACTTTGTGATTTCCTCACCTACTCTGAGACCCTGTCAACTTTTCTGTTGATTTATGTTGCCAAGTGGACTTCTTGGACTTTTTTGACCTATTACTTGGTGTCCTCTTTTGATGTCCTTTTTTGAGTGCTGTGAGCACCTCATGGTTGTCCATATCCATTTTACTGGATGTGGACAACCACGAGTGTCACATTTTCAGATATGTCAAGTGACGGACACCTTCATAGTGTCCAACTGTCACATGTGGTTTTGCACAACCCTCGCTGACTGTCATGGAGGCATCAGGCACTATTCACGTTGCAGATTCTGACACTCTGCCTGATGATTTCTCTGGTGTCTGGGATCAACACAGGCAGACTCGGGCATCAACCTGCTGTGTGCTGATTCATAGGCAGGCTAGTAAGAGTTAATACCTGCTAGTCTGCTTGCTTCTTTAATTATATGTTGTGGGGAAACCAATCAAATCAGCTCCCCTCCTATTTATGCTGGTTGAAACTTTTTACTCATGCCAGCTATAGTTTATCTATGTTGGTCTGTAAGCTTTGGTGTCCCAGACTTTCTGGTGAAAGTGTTGCTTTTTGCTTGGTGCAGTTGTGGAGTGTACCCCTGTTGTTTTGTTGCTTCCTTTGTGCTCTTGTTTAACTCCTAATCTCTTATTGTTTTATACCTCTGTGTGTGCGTGTTGAGTGACAGAGTTTTGGTTTCCCCTGTCTGTCTATTTTTGTGGTTTTCAACACACTCCTGTCCCATCACACCTTGGAGTGAGAGGGAATAAATCATGACTGGTCAGGAGTATAGCCAGGAAGGAGACTCGGACCTCTCCACCATTAGGAGTATCCCTTTTAGTTTCTATACTTATCTGTCACACAGACTTGTGCACAAACTTTGCCGACTGTCATGGCCGCATCGGGCTCTGTTCATATTGCAGATTCATGCACTTCACCCGATAGGTGCTTTGGTGTCTGGGATCAGCAAAGGCAGACTCAGGCATTGACCTGCTGTGTGCTGATTCATAGGCAGGCTAACAAGAGTTAATCTCTGCTAGTCTGCTTGCTCCTTTGGTCACATGTTGTGGGGAGGCCAATCACATCTGATCCCCTCATATTTATGCTGGTTTAAACTTTTTACTCATGCCAGCTATAGTTTATCTATGTTGGTCTGTGAGCTTTGGTGTCCCAGACTTTCTCGTGAAAGTGTTGCTTTTGCTCGGTGCAGTTGTGGAGTTTACCCCTGTTTTCTTGATGCTTCCTTCCTACTCTTGTTTTCCTCATAACATCTTATTGTAGTATACCTTTGTGTGTGCTTACTGAGTGACAGAGTTTTGATTCCCGTATGTCTGTTTCTGTGATTCTCAACACACTCCTGTCCCGTTCCTCCCTGGAGAGAGGGGGAGAGGGATTAAGATCAGGACTGGTCACAAGCAGGAAGGAGGCTCTAGCCTCTCGACCATTAGGAGTATCCCTGAGGTTAGGGATAGCATAGGGCCCCCTAGCTTGAGGGTCAGCTTAGGAGCCCCAATTTCCCGCTATCCCATAGTCATCGTGACACCATCATTTACCTGAGAAAAAATTGTGAAGCTTGTTGCTCTTTTTCATTGCCAAATTGGTCAAAATTTCCCACCAAAATAGATGTGAATAAAGTTTTACATTGAGAAGAAAATTTTTTGAGAGATGGATGAACACACGTAAAGTTTTGAATTTGTTATAGACTCTTGTCTCCTCATTGGATCCTCCTGTTTCGCATTGTCCAAACAAGCAGAAAGTTTTCCGGTGTTACCACTCGGTGTTAGATCACTAAATATATTAGTCATGATGAATGATTTACGGTAAGGTCAATTGCAATGTTCCAAAACGATGATCTCACCAGTCACCAGTGCCGGATCTGGACTGGCCTTGAATTTTTGCCTGTAAATGTTGCTCTATGATATCATGTTCTCCTGCCCCGATATGCCTCCACACCTGGCGCCGGTACAAGGTCAGCACCAACAGTGACTAGGTCGTATCCTGTTTTCATTTTCCAATATTGAAGAAAAACAGGATACCGTGGAGCAGCCGCTGCCTTCCGTCATGTCCGGCTTCTTTGTTGTTTGTTCAGCAGAATTCTTGTCTTTGTTTCATACGAGATTCCTGAAGACTCTGATGTTGGTCTTCATACTGACCCCATCCTCTCCAGATCATCCTCTCCATTATCAGATATCTCAACTTGTGATATTTCAAAAATGTCTTTGATCAATGTATATATGACAAGGTATGACGGGTGGTGATATGCCGCAGTCGGCAGTTGGACATAGCAGCTGGACATGGCAACTTTTTTTGCCCGGTGGTATAAATGGGATCTTACACAGAGCATTCCCAATATATTGGATGTGAAATTATGATACGAGCCAAATGTCTTACCATTATTGTCACTGATGCGTCTATGGCCCTTACTTAATTCCTAAAAGAAACATTTTCGAAAAGGGGGTTGTCCATTCTTAGCAACTTAGGTTTTGACCTTTTCAGGCCATAACTCCTCCATGCCAAGTTTCCTGACCCCCACATCTCCTGATGGAGGAGACATCACGCACCAGAAACCTTCTGGAAATATCACTTTCAGGGATATTTTGCCCATTCTTACAGGCATCCCAGGAATTTTTGCCTCTCCAGAGGCCTCCTTGACTTTTCAGGAAAGTTGGGAAGTATGGGGCTGTCTGAGCATAGACATTGATCACATACCATTGGTTTTATCCACAATGTCTAATGATGTCCACTGGTAAGGAAGAGCGCAGCCGGGCTTGTCTCAGAAGTGATTCTTGGACCTCAAGGCCAAGACTGACCAATGGTCTCTTGACCCAAAGTAACAGCCTCGTAGGCATATATGAGACTGGTAGTTTGGTCAGAAGACCCACAACTGGTCCATAAATGGTCTGCATTTTGACTTTTGAATCAGCCTAAGCCAAGAGGGCAACTTGTCACCACATGTACTAAACCATTTATCCAGGAGACCGAGAAATTTTCCCTGCTCCAGGGGCCTACTTGACTTTTCAGGAAAGATGGGACGTATGGGGTTGTCTGACATTGATCACATATCACTTATTTTATCGGCAATGTCTAATGATGGCCACTGGTAAGGAAGAGCTCAGCTGGGCTTTTCTCTGAAGTGATTCCTGGATCTCAAGACCAAGACTGACCAATGGTCTCCTGGCCCAAAATAACAGCCTTGTAGACATATATGAGAATGTAGTTTGGGTCAGAAAACCCACAACTGGTCCATAAATGGTCTGTACTTGGAGGTTTAAAAATCAGCTTAAGACACTTCTCAGAAATGATTCCTGGATCTCAAGGTCCAGACTGACCAATGGTCTCCTGACCCAAAATAACAGCCTCATAGACATATATGAGAATGTAGTTCGAGTAAGAAGACCCACAACTGGTCCATAAATAGTCTGTGTTTGGGGGTTTAAAAATCAGGTTAAGACACTTCTCAGAAGTGATTCCTCGATCTCAAGGCTCAGACTGACCAATGGTCTCCTGACTCAAAATAACAGCTTCATAGACATACAGTATATGAGAATGTAGTTAGGGTCAGAAGACACACAACTGGACCATAAATGGTCTGTATTTTGAGGTTTAATAATCAGCTTAAGACACTTCTCAGAAATGATTCCTGGTTCTCAAGGTCCAGACTGACCAATGGTCTCCTGGCTCAAAATAACAGCCTCGTAGGCATATATGAGACTTGTCATAAGATCCACAACTGGTCCATAAATGGTCTGTATTCACATGTTTGAAATCAGTCTAAGGCAAGAGGACAACTGGTCACCACATGTACTAAAGTGGTCGTTACTCGATCACACGAATATCGGCACTTTGGACAGATTTCGAACAAGTGGCATAGAGAAGTCATTGTTCTTTCTATATATATCTATATATTGTAGAAATCTGTAGAAATCTTAAGGCAATGTATTGTGTGAAGTGCCGTCTATCTGTTTTTAAATCCATGGAAGCTCGGTTACATTAGGTTTCCTGTTCCCTATTCTTCCCAAACAAAAGCAGGATGTGTCCGGGCCTCGTCTAACCTTCTATACATAATTGTTGTACCAGGAGACTTCAGAATGTTCACAATCTCTGCAATGTCGGTAATTGTGAGACTCCACATGGAACTGAAATAGACACTCCAAAAGAACTTTCTCTAATCCGACTCTACAGAAAATGTTTGGTCAGTTTCCTTCAATTTTCCTTGTCGAAAAGTAGCCTTACATCATGTCATGTGAATCTCATGTAGAGTATCCGATGGTAGCAAATAAAACTCATCTCCAGCTTTGGCTCACCATGATTAGCTGGCTGATTTCCTTAACCCACTGGATGCCCCTATAACCAATATCTTCCTGCTTTCCGGACCGGAACTAAGGAAATGACCGGACCTAAATCAATAAAACCGAAACCACCCAATTTATATAGGTTGATCAAGCAAGAGTATCAAGCGGTGAACACCACCGAGCCCAGTTGTCTGTGTGAGGTCTATTCAGTTGACTGGCCTTGATTCATGGCTGTATCGCCCAACGACTCTATAAAATTCTGGCTGTAAATATCAACTATAAAGAAAATAATAATTTGCTGTGTTGTCTGATCAGCCTAAAGTTCAGTGATAGTTATTGTTTGGGGATCCTACATTGGGAAATGCAATGAATTTCCAGGCCTGGTCATTTCTGCAGTTGCAGTCCGGTAGTCAGGAGAGTCTTGGTAGACCACTGAGCATTAAATTGAAAATATGGGCATACCATTGGTGAAAAAAAATCAACAAGCTGGCCATAGTCATAGTGATCCAAACCTGGCTAAGACTTATAGTTGGTACCTTTGGATACTGGACATGAGGTTGCTATTTATCCAATGGGAGGTCAAGATTTACTACCATTCATACAAATATATGTGATATAAGTGATTGTACTCTTAATACAATGGGATCAGTACATTTGCTTCTGCTTGGTGACTCAATACAGTATCACGTAGTTGGACAATAACTCCAAAGTGCCTAAGAATGAGTTGCCATTTGCCTTGCAATTCTATGGACTGAGGGTGGTTTTGGCCCTCTGTGTGTTGTAGGGGGTTCTCCCATGACAGTCATGTGTCCCCTACCCCCAGCTAGTTGATAGCTATGGGAAAACTATGGCTACAACTATCGAGACCCCCCATGATCACTGAATTAGGGTTTCAAAGTCCTATTCTTTCCAACTATTTCTTGGATTGACTGGAGTTACATGATTGCCCATTTGTAGTGGTTCATGGAACTGACAGATATAGCGAAGTGTCTCTCCAATAGGCAATTAATGGAGCATAAGTGTACAAGACCCTGCCGGAGCGTTAGTGTTTGAGACCTTGCTGGAGTGTTAGTGTGTGAGACCTTGCCGGAGCTTTAGTTTGTTATGCCCTGCCGGAGCGTTAGTGTGTGAGACCTTGCTGAAGCATAAGTGTGTGAAACCTTGCTGGAGCATTAGTGTTTGAGACCTTGCCGGAGTGTTAGTGTGTGAGACCTTGCCGGAGTGTTAGTGTGTGAAACCTTGCCGGAGCATTAGTGTTTGAGACCTTGCCAGAGTGTTAGTGTGTGAAACCTTGCCAGAGCGTTAGAGTGTGAGACCTTGCCGGAGTGTTAGTGTGTGAAACCTTGCCGGAGCATTAGTGTTTGAGACCTTGCCAGAGTGTTAGTGTGTGAAACCTTGCCAGAGCGTTAGAGTGTGAGACCTTGATGGAGCATTAGAGTGTGAGACCTTGCCGGAGTGTTAGTGTGTGAGACCTTGCCGGAGTGTTAGTGTGTGAAACCTTGCCGGAGCATTAGTGTTTGAGACCTTGCCAGAGTGTTAGTGTGTGAAACCTTGCCAGAGCGTTAGAGTGTGAGACCTTGCCGGAGTGTTAGTGTGTGAAACCTTGCCGGAGCATTAGTGTTTGAGACCTTGCCAGAGTGTTAGTGTGTGAAACCTTGCCAGAGCGTTAGAGTGTGAGACCTTGATGGAGCATTAATGTGTGAGACCTTGCCGGAGTGTAAGTGTATGAGACCTTGCCGGAGAGTTAGTGTGTGAGACTTTGCTGGTGTGTTAGTGTGTGAGACCTTGTCAGAGCATTAATGTGTGAGACCTTGCCGGAGCGTTAGTGTGCGAGACCTTGCCGGAGCGTTAGTGTGCGAGACCTTGCCGGAGCATTAGTGTGTGAGACCTTGCCTCTCCATTTAACCCTGGGAGTGCTGAGAAAAAACAAGGTTTAGGACTACAAATCTTGTATCCCATGGGACCCCGGTGATCAGCCATTTATCTCTGATCCTGTGGATGTGGGATTAATGTATTTTGTGGGAAAGCTTCTTTGGGCGCTCATCAATCTTTAGAGTCATTATGCACTTTGGTCTGGTTAACAAATTACACTCTAGGAATAAATTATATTCAACATTTTTCTGCCAAATGCCGTTATACACATAGACCCCTGGCAGTGTCCTTATGCCCAGATGGTCAGAATGCCCGTGGATTAATAGCAAAAGGACCCCAATGACAATATATATCATCTCCGGTTCTTTGGATCTTTATAAACCAGCAATTTCTTTGGCTATCTCTCCAAAGAGAAACAGCCTAATCTAAAGCATGTTATCAAAGGTAGCTAAGATGTGCTGTGATTCATAGTTCCCCAACACTCAGAGAACCCCAAAAAAGCCTAGTAACAGTCCGGCCTATGTTAACCATGACTAAAGTGTTATCTATGTCGGACAAATCTTTTGTCTATATTCTGAGGGTATGTCGAGTTATTAGATGAGGTTCCTCTTGTTGGACCTCTGTCTTCTTCTACCTGAAGCTAAGATCAAGATCTATCATGGTCCATCCATGCTCTACAACCATCCAATTAAAACACCAAAATACCTTTTATTTGTCTGATGACCATTAGATTTTCCTTGGCAACTGCATTAAGATTATGGTTCCTCAAACCCATCAAAAAAAGGACTGATCAGGGGAATTCTCATTAATAAGACCTCAGTAATCAGCTACAAATAGTTAAACCAGAAACCAGAGAGACCCAGCTGTCAAAATGAGGGTAAACATATGTAAATTGACTTGGTCCATCACCAGTGTAGGGTTCACTACTAAAAAGTAAGAACCACCTAACTTTCAAACGTCATTTTAGACCGATGTTCAGGCAACCAAGGAGATGATGAAGACAATGTTCAGGCAACCAAGAGCGGAATAGATCAGTACAAGCCAAATCAAATCAGACCACGTACCTGTATGATAAGAAGAAACCCAAAACGATCCGAATCTGAAAATTATTAAAAATAGAAGAAATAATCCACCGGACACTGGAACACGAAGGAACAAGAGATACAGGTCAGTTCAGGAGTCTGCGAATTCCAAAATATCCAACGTAGTCCACTTTGGAATAAGCCTGATCCCACCCAGTAGACTTCCTTCCTTTGATTGTTCTTCACATCACTGAGGCTTGAAGCCACTGGGTTTCATGGAGGAAACTAGATAAAATGTATTTCAGATTCTTTTTTTTTCACTGGTGACACTTAGAACTGGGTTGTCAGTAACAATAAACTTATAAGGAAGAAGAAGTGTGAAGCTTTTTGGATTTTTGCAAGCCTAAGTAAAATATCTACAGTCACAGCACTTGTGAACTACTGGCTGATGTCCAAGAAATATGGTCAACTGAAAAAATATATGTACGGTAACTATCTGTAGTGATATGGTGGTAGATGGATGATCCCTGGAACTCACATGTACGTACATAAGCAAAACCCTAAAGGGACCACAGGTCACTAAAGCAGTGGTGGGAACCCCGGAGAATCAAACCCTCACTGATCACAAATGGTCTTCCTACCTTAAGCATAGACCATCACTTTCTATTCCTAAAAAAAAATCCCTTTGTTCAATTGAATTTTTTATTCTCTTCATTTCTTAGTTATTTCCGTACTTCCCAATTTTTTTTTTCCAAATGTGACACCAGGAAATAGAAAACAAGTCCTATGGGGGTCGTCGTCACCTATTACCATTCCCAGACTCCACAATGGAAAGTCTGCTTCACGAGTGTCCATATTTGTCCTGACAGTATGGAAAATAGGTGTCAACCTCTACAGAAGCTGTAATGACCATATTCTGAGGTCATTTTTGGAAACTTAAGGTTCTTTTTACGGTGGGCAGATGATCAGTTGAATGAACAAATCAGAAACGCCCAGTCCCGATCATTGCTCACTGTGAGCAAATCAGTTGTCCGACGAGGAACTTCTCACATCTTTTATGTGAGCCTAAAGATCAATGCTTGTCACATTACATATGTGTGTATGTGGTCGATATGTAGAATATGTAAATTGTATGGCGTCAAATGATCACTGTAAGGATGTAAATAAAGATGTGACGAGGGCTGATGGACATGGGAAGCGTCAAGACCCTTAGTGCCCAGCGTGGCCAAATCATTCTCTGCCATACACCATTGGTGCTCCTGCACTGCATGTGTCAGGGGTGCCAAATTTCTCATCTTTCCTTCTACTGCTCCTGTCCCGTATTCCTGCTCCTGATGCCCGCGTGTTGTGCCTTTGATGCCCCTGCATTCGTGTGTCAGGGGCGCCAACGCTCCCCTCCTGTTACTCTCTCGCCCTCCACAGCTCATGTCCCATCCTCTGGCTCCCAAGGCCCGTGCATGCGCAACAGGACTCTCGGGAGCACCCTTAGGGTGTGGCCACGCTGCTCTCCCTTTACTTAAAAGGGCCAGCGGGACCTAACCTGGATGTGTATTTAAGGCATCCTCCAACATTGGGAGGTGCCTGTACACTGAGTCCTAGTTAGTTTGCTTAAGTTCTAGCTAGTTGTCAGGTTCCCCTGCTGTTGCCTGCCAAACCTAATCTTCACTAGTGTCTGTCTCTCTGCTTCCACCTAGTACTGCCACTGAGCCTTTGTGTATCCCTCCAGTGCACGTGTACCTCCATAAGCATCTATTTACCAATTTAGGCAATGTACCTAGGATTTCACTGTCTTGAGGGCCCTCGCTGGCTGCCGGCAGTGTTTTCTCTGGCTGGTCTCCCCGAGATCAGTGATTGTTTTGTCTTGTTGGTCTACTAGGCATTGCTCCCACCTAGCCAGAATCCTACTCCACACTGATGAGGGGCAATACCCCGAAACAGCTGTCTGTGGATGGATCCCTGGCCTTGGTATTTCCCTTGTCATATCTTTAAACTTGTCAAAAAGTTGGATATTGACTAAAAGGGCCACTTAATATGGTGGTTATGGTGGTCTCCTAAAAAGAGCCACCCCTTGGCTGGGCCCTTCCCGGAGGGATATCTGGCTGGTTTCTGTGTTGAGACTTCTAACAGAGGCTCCACGGACTTTTTTGATTTGCATATTTCCCAGGGGGCAATGTACCTAGGATTTCACTGTCTTCAGCGCCCTCGCTGGCTGCCGGCAGTGTTTTCTCTGGCTGGTCTCCCCGAGATCAGTGATTGTTTTGTGTTGTTGCATCTATTTACCAGTCTGTGCCTACCAGTACCAGCCTGCACCTGTCTGCACTGTCCACAACCTCATCTGAAGCTGTACCTGATTTCAATCCTGTGGCACCAGCTACCAAGGTGCCGAGATACCCCGGTTCTGCCCCAGTCGGCTACCTACCAGCGCCTGTCTGTCTCCACTTCCTCTGGCTTTAGTGAAGTCTTGGTAGCCGTTCAGGTTTGCTCCTCCTGGTCAATGAACGGTATCTTGGACCAGTGGAGCCACTTCCTCCCAATCCGGCTTGCCCATAGATATTAGACAAACCTTGGCCAATCCCTCCAATTTTGGTGGGATTGCCTTGCGGTCTAATGTCAACCTTTTGTTTCTGTGATAGGTTAACCACTACCAGAAGGGTCTGACAATGGTTTATTCCATTTTCTCCATTGAAATCTGAGTTTACTTGTTTATAGTATGGAGTTCAAGATTAAGAATAAACTTAAGAAAGCAGTAAAATTAGTGCCTCTCCTGAGCTAGTGATGCGTTTGTAATTCCAAATTATATTCACCTCTAACCAGTTTTTGGATCTCATCCCATCTTGACTATTAGTGGAAGGTCCAAGGTTTCTGATGCTCTGTAATGATGTCCTTCGATGAAATGCAATAAACTGGTTAAAATAGGTCTCAGTAACGCTTAGGTACAAGAGGTTTCTCCAAATTCAGCACAAAATGCCCCTTTTACAGACTACTGCAGTCTCAGAATTATCCTCCCCTTCCTTTGGCTGGTGTGACCTGCTGCAGACGTGATGCCTAGCCAGACATCAGTCTCTGGCAGCGTTCCTGAGGAGTCCTAGCTCATTTTCCATGGGCAGTGGCCTCTATCAATAATGTTCTTGGGTCTATCTGCAGTAACCACCATTTTTCAAATGCCATCAATGATTTTCTATGGAGTGCAAGTCAAAAAACTTTGATGGCCAATCCAGAATCTTCCAGGACTTCCTCTAAATCCAATCCTTGATAGGCTGTGAGGCATGCTGGGGATCACTGTCCTCTTGGAAAGTTCAATTATGCCCAAGCTGCAGTTTCCTCACAGAAGCCATGATGTTTTCTCTTAGCATTTCTAATGCATATTGCCCCCCTATGCACAGCATGTTTGCAGTGACCGAGTAAGAAAAGCAGCTCCAGAGCATTTCCAAAACATCTCCATGCTTCACTATAGCCATCACTGAGAGATCTTCATGCTTCACTGTAGGCATTGCCCAGCCACCACCATGCTTCACTGTAGACAGTATTGAGTTACCGCCATACTTCACAGTAGGCATCACTCAGCTATTGCCATGCTTCACTGTAGACATCACCGAGCCACTGCCATGAATCATTAAAGGCATCACTGAGACACCTTCATGCTTCAGAGTAGGCATCATTGAGCCACCATCATGCTTTACTGTAGGCATCACTGAGCCACCTGCTTTCTTAATTGTAGGCATCATTGAGTCGTCATCACCAAGCTTTACTGTATGCATGACTGAACCACCTTCATGATTCAGAGTAGGCATCATTGAGCCACCAACATGCTTCACTGTAGGTATCACTGGGCCACCACCATGCTTCACTGTCATTATCAATGAGCCACCTTCATGCTTCAGAGTAGGCACCATTGAGCCACCATCATGCTTCACTGTAGGTAAAAATGACCCATCTGCTTGCTTATGTGTAGGCATCATTGAGCCACCATCATGCTTCACTGTAGGAATCACTGAGCCATCTGCTTGCTTAACTGTAGGCATCATTGAGCCAGCACCATTTTTTTACTGTAGGCATTACTGAACCACCTTCATGATTCAGAATAGGCATCATTGAGCCATCACCGTGCTTCACTGTAGGCATCACTGAGCCACCTGTATGCTTCACTGTAGATATCACTGAGCCACCTCCATGCTTCATTGTAGGCAGGATGTTCTTTTCAGGGCATATTTCATTCTTCCTCCTCTAGACATTCTGTTGATCCATAGACCCAAAATGTTCCATCTCTTCACAGAATACAATCCCAGTACTTCTGCTGCTTAATTCTATGGTTTTGAACAAACTGAAACCTCAATGTTTGCAGTTTTTTTCCATCACACAAGACATTTTGACCACTGGCCTCCTCAGGACTGGTGGTCGTCGGTGACATCTTCCACCTTACACCTTCTGCCAAGTCCTAGTGTTTCTATAATTTTGATCTTGTTAATGTTGGAACATTGCCTTTGTATCATTTTTCTAGTTTGTACACAGCCATGATCTATTATCTAAACTTTTTGCTTCACTTTGTGGACTACCCAAGAGTATTCTACACAAACTCGAGCCTTCAGCCTGAAGAAGAAGAGTCTGATTCTTCTACAGGAAGCCCTAATCTTCATGAAATGTGATGTATTGTCATTAATAGGTCTCAGTAACTCGTAATAACATGTCTTCTACTCAACCCCCGGTGGACAACTATTGAGAAGATAGGTCGGAGTCTCTCAGGTTCTTCTTAATTGGTTTTCAATGTTTGTCTATTCATTTTATTCATATGGGAATATTTTCGGCTGTGGACGTTCCTTTCTGGGTTCAGCACAATGTAAATATCAGCTGGAATAGGTTGTTATTCCGCCTTCTGTTCCATCGCTTTACCATACTCATGCTGTATTGACTTTGATAAAGAACCTGTCGGAATTGTTTGGGTTTTTTTTCCCCTCCCAATTTGATCTATTAGATGGATGTCCTTCTAGTAATTACATCTGGAAATAAATGCACAAACATACGACATGTCCATTATGTTCAGCTCCATTATGGAAATAGAAATTAGCTATTGATCGCCTCTGTTCGGGCCAGTGAATTTTAATCGGGGAATATAAAAAGTTAATCTTTTTTTAGGTGGTCTGTTATCCGTAGGGATCTGACATGACGCGTAACAAGCTTCTGGGCTATGGTAAACCCATATATAAAATTTAGTGGTTAGCTGAGTCATCTTCCATGAGGTTTTGCCTCTTTTACGCAATGCTATGATTGCCATTCTTACCCCATCATTGCCCATTCCGTTGCAAACCTGCCCAGGGCTAAAACGGACAATGAAAAAATGCAAAATCAGCATTTTTCCAGCATCAGAACCATAAAAACAGGGATGTGTTGCCAAAAATAATAAAAGATGGGAATGATCAGTTGTATGAACCCCCTCATTATCCTTCTTACATGAAAATAAAAGGAAACCATCACTGATAGACTGATGTCCACTGATGTCGTCAATCAGAAGAAGCTTATCGACCTGTGTGAAAGGATCACCATGTCTCTCGTTCCGACAAAGTCATACAGATCATAGTTCCAATGAAGACACAGTTATAAAACCTTAGTCCATATATGTCTTAAAGGTAATGAGTCATCAGAAAATGACCTATTATTTTATTATTTAATGGCTTTCAGCTCAATCTCGAGCCATGACGATTTGATGGAAGAATGCTCTGTAGAAAGATCGATCTTCTGCAGCCTAGATAGGTCCATCAGGGTCTTTTCCACCTAGATAGGTCCATCAGGGTCTTCTCCGCCTAGATCGGTCCATCAGGGTCTTCTCCATCTAGATAGGTCCACCAGGATCTTCTCCACTGCTATCTTGATAGTATCAAGCCATCGGATTGCTGGTCTTCCTCTTCGCCTTGTTTCTTCGATTCTTCTCACCATGATGTCCTTATCCAGGGATTACTCTCTTTGTATGCTGTGTCCAAAGTAGGCAAATCATAGCTTGGTGATCTTTGCTGCTTCGAGTGACGTCTGGTATTATTTCTTCTAAAAATCATGTTTGCTCTTCTTGTCCTCCATGGTATTGATAACATCCTTCTCCAGCACCAGTTTCAAAGGCATTGATTCGTTCTGCTGTCTTGTTCCTTTATTGTCCAGGCTTTGCATCCATATGTGACTACAGAAGAGACTAGACTATGTATGAGCGGAGACCAGACTATGTAGAAGGGTATGTTTGTCACCAGTGAAATATTCCTCGATTAGGGTATATTGTCCAGTGACTTCATTGTTGATTTGGCCATAGCTATTCTCCTATTGACCTCTGGTGTCGTCGCTGCATCTTGAGTGCTGATTGATCAACAAACATTTTGTTAAATGAGTATTGTTGGTTGTTCTTAAAGCATTTTTGTGTACTCATTCCTAAATTTTCCTATCGGGCACCAATTTTCCATAATTTTGTTTTGTTCTAATAAATTTAGCTTGCAATACCGCTTCATAAATTAGTTTTGCTTTTTAGCTGCTGGGATTGTTATAACTTTGCATTGTTTTTATGAAGTCGGTTTGTTTTCACACTTTGGTAAGAAACAGAACTCTGGGTTTTTTCTTAGGAATTTGCGCTCTTTGGCGTTTCACTGGTTATATAACAAAAAGCTTCATTATCTCTGTCTTTTGTGAATATCAGTTGTATTTTTAACTTTTCTTTTAATTTGAACTGTTATTGTAATGAATTTAATTTTAATTCTGTTGTTGTTCTTGTGCCGTAGGACATTTTGTTAAACTTGTCCTACAGTTGTGTAAACCCACCCCAACAACTTTTGCTATATTTGTGGTGAAGGGACTTAAAGGGAACCAATCACCAGGATTTTCGTATATAACCTAAAGCCAGTGCTATACTGGCACTATCAGGCTGATTCTATACATACCTGTAGTGGTCAGCTCGGATGTTTAGGTTTTGAAACCCAAGAAAGTAAAGTTTATAAAATTGGCAGCTTCTTGAGTGACAGCAGCTGAGGAGCAGATAATATCTGGAGGGGATTCAGAGTTATCCCCTTCCCCTGTTAGAATTAGCATAAGTATTATACAATTGATGTAACTTTTCACTTCTAGGACCTGTGGTGAAGTCAACCCCATATAACCCTGTATCTAGCTAATACAATAAAGACTTGGATTTAATTATTCCGGCTTGAATTGGTGATAAACGCGGTGTGATACCCGTTTTTTTTTTTTCCAAGACTTCATCTTATCCCAGAGGTAGGCTTAATGGTTGCGAGTATAACAGCGAAGGAAAGTGGTACGAACCCAAAATTCAATAAAAAATATTCTTTATTTAATTTCATTAATATTGTTATAAAAATTCAACAAGGAGTCCAATTCGGAGGACTATACCGCATACAATAGTATAATAAAGAACTGCATACATAATAATAGGCCAATGTGACCGGATGTAAATAGTTCTATACAAAATAACAGTTACGGGCAATAATAATAATATAAATAATAATAATAATAATAATATAAACAATATTATCCCTAATTTGGCTATAGAAAAAAATGCACCATAATTGCTGTATATTCCAGTCACTATAATGCCTCTCTATTGAATAATTATGTATTTGAACTGATTCACAATTATAATTAAATACTGTTGAGGGGGATATAAACTGTAACCCTTACATAGATCAACTATTTACCTAGTAATAACAACCTTCAGTGGCTATATAAGAATGATATGTATATCCGAGGTAAACCCCCACCAAGGGTCATGAGATATAGTAACCATGCAAGGTAGCAACTAATGCCCCTCAATTGTGTATAATAAGAACCAGTACTGACCCGTAATTGCAGCGGTAACAGCCTCCCAGCAGTCCCAACGCGCGTTTCATCTCTTCATCAGGGGACATATATCAGACTGGGTGAATGTGGGACTCTATATATCCCAAAATGAAGGGCATGGAATGAGGTGGGCGTGTGACTTTAATTAGTCAGATGTCAGAAGTTTATTTGACTTCCTGTTAATGGAATCCCTTCACATCACGGCAACCAATAGTCAGAACTTACACGTCAATACGAATCCTGTTAGAATTAGCACAAATATTATACAATCGATGTAAGTCTTCACATCCAGGACCTGTGGTGAGGTCTTACCCATGTGACCCTGCACCTAGCTAATACAATAAAGACTTGGATTTAATTATTCCGGCTTGAATTGGTGATAAGCGCGGCGTGCTAACTGTTTTTTTTTTCCAAGACTTCATCTTATCCCAGAGGTAGGCTTAATGGTTGCGAGGTCTGGACTGCCAACGTGACCCTAACTTCTGTCCATACCCTGCTCTAACACCCCCTCCCCAGCCCAGGAGAGGGCCGGGACTGGAATAGCGAACCCCACAAATATCACAGACAGGGGAAAAACCCAAACACATACACACTGCAATCAGACATGGGGGAGAAACAATACGAACCAAGGAGGAAATAAAACACAGGGAGGAAATAAACTAACAAAAAGAAGTTTGACCCTATTCCTTCTTTGTGCCCTAGTTCCTGCAAAGTCATATACTAATTTTTCCCCTATAAAGCTGCACAATCCTCAATATACAAATCTAGGCAACCATAAAAATATAATCTTCTAGCCGGGAATAAATATCCATTTTCCGGGAAATAATACAGCAGAATTATACGAGCCATATGCCGACGGCTTGTGTTGTTTGAAAGTTTGCTCTGTTTTTGCTTGTTTAGTACACATTGTCCTAGATACATCTTAATTACTTATTTCTCTCCGTCCCACAGGCTACCTTCTCCATACGAGGTGACCCAGATCAGGTAGGTCACAGTGTGAAGCAGACGGGCAGCGTCGTTCCTCGCCAGCTTTGTACATTGAACTTCAGCGGGAGGGACTTGACACTTTGAATCTGAAAATAATGGGTTAGAGCCTCGGAAATCTTCCAGAATGTAGCCCCATGGGGCTCTCCGTCCACATTCTTCATTCATTATTCCAGCCGCACACGTTTCTGAAGGCCACGCAAAAGGAAAATAATAATTCTTTCTTGCAAATGATGAAAACACATACACACCGAGGAAAGACATCCGGGCAATGTACTGTGTATGCAATATTTAATTTATACGGTATCTTAAGACATTTGGAATGGAGATCAGATTTATAAAAGATGGGATCAAGGATATAAAGGTCATCGAAGACTCCATGGTTAAATCATCCAGCAGGTCTCATAATGGTAAATTCAACTTCTCCTGTTCAGTGTATGCCCTCAAGAGTCAAGGGCATGGGCCTGAAATTAGTAGAAGATGACCCAAGTCAAAACATCACTAAGCAAATGAACCTTTCTGCAAGTGGGGGGTTCACATGATGGGTTGAGATGTATCAAGGGTCTCCATGTTTTGTGCAAATGTCATGGCAGATTGGAGTGGTGGGCTCCAGGACGATTGTGTTATGGCTGCCGAGGAGCAGCAAGCGTCCAGGAGTCGACCCACTGGGCCGTATACTAGACTTCCCTGGTTGAGCAAACCCCTATACAGGGGCTCTCAGGCGCAGCCCCAGGAAACCTAAATACACGACTACCAGAACCAGTGGTGTCAGCTCTACAGACAGTGGAGTCTCAGAAGTCCAATGCAGATGTGTTCATATGTAATGGCACAGAGGTGGTAACTCAGACGTGGCAACGGGACATGGTATCCCGGACATGGCAGCACAGAGTTGGTAACTCAGACGTGGCAGCATGGAGGTAGTAACTCAGACGTGGCAGCATGGAGGTGGTAACTCAGACGTGGCAGCATGGAGGTGGTAGTAGCATCAGGCACTAGGAAGAGACGCAGATTAGCCGGTACAGGTAACTGGTGCTAGGACAGATGACGCAGGACTAGACACAGTAATAGCTACGGGACCTGAGACCTAGCAATGCAATACAGTTGCTCAGGCACCTCCCTTAAAAGGAGGAGTGCCTTAAATACATTTAGGGTAATTGCTAACCTCAATAGTCACTTCTGGGTAATAGGACGCCATCTCTTTAAGAAAGGGGTCATGGCCGTACACCCTCCGGACACTCCCAGAAGGCCTGCGTGTGGCCTGGAAGCAGGAAGAGGCTGTGGCAGGCCCTGGGGCAGGAACAGGGCACATGGTATCGCAGGGCAGATGAGGAGAACGACGTCCCTGCTGAGGCATGAGACCCTGCCTGGGCGCTACAGATTGTCTTCTTGGTTTTGGGAGGTAGGTATTGTTAGAGAGTAGACCAAAGAAGAACCTGTGTCCCTAAAAAAAGATGTGGTTGAGTTGAACCACCAAGTTATCACAAGGGAAGAGCTGGGAGAATTTTGGAAGTTTGGCTATATTCCAATTGAGAGTTTTGTTGTATAGGTGAAGCCTAAAAAGGCCTAAACATCTGTGGGGGATGGGATGAACCCTTGCAGGAGAACGATCATACTGAACGAGACCAAAACTACAGATTAGCTACCAGACTGTGATGGAAGAGTCTACTATGGCTCTCGGAGATTATTTCAGCCTTGAAGAAACCAATAAGAAGTGACCTCGGGGCTTAGCTCAAACCATTGGGAAGTATTATTGTGCTTGAGGCATGAAAATCAGCCGAAACACAGTGCAGTGCACTACAAATGTGCAATTACCTAATTCAGTTCCATGATGTACCCATACTTGGCAAACTTGGGTTTCAAGGAGAAAAGAAGGGAAGGAGTCCTTGGGAGTCTGGGCCTTGGGATGAAAATTGGTCAAAGCCGCCAATTTTGGCTAGTCATCTGAAATTTATGGGAGAGGTCACCATAACAGTGGGACTTCCCCAGCACCAGTGAGACATCAGGAAGGTAGCATGAGGAGAGGGAGAGAACACACAGTTTTCACCTTAGAATAATCTGGGACACAGAAGAACACGGTTGCAAGGGAAAGTGCTTTAGAGCTTCATCTGTTAGGACCAGCCTGACTGGAAGAAGCAGGAGTTTACCGGGTGAGCTGGAGAGAGACAGAGGAGTAATATGGTTGCTGGGGGGAGAGCTTCATTGCTCCTTCGGAACCGGTGCAGTGCAGGGTGCAGAGCCCTAAGGTGGAATATACTCTACTTGGACCACCAGAATCTGCAGGACAGGGAGATTGTACGTCCCTCTGGCCATCACAAGTTCCCGAAGCACAGTGGCACATAGGACCTGGGGCCGGGATTATGGTCAAGCCCCACAGTGGATCCGCGTCACCTGTACACGGGACGGGAAATTAACTTACAAGAACCGGGGTCTCCAAGTAGCTATAGGCCACAGGGATCCACACTAAAAAGCACAAGAAAGGAGGGTCTCTCAGTTCGCAACACCGGTGGCTACCTCGGACTTTCCCGGGATCGGCTGGGGCCCATAACGTCAGTGACCGATACCCTGAAGGCAGCACTTGAACTGTGAGTAAAAAGACCTTGAACCACAACCGCTGCCTCAGGCTATCATTACCGGCACCATTGCCCCGCGCTCCAGCGCCAACAGCCATCATGCCCCCTCTTCATCCTCCCCGCTCCACCTGTGGGAAGCAGAACCATCCTTGCTGCGACACCACCAGCCCTGGAGGACATCACCCGCAGCAGTGGTTAATCCCTGGCCGCATACCACAGGTGGCATCATGAGACAAACTATTATTCCATCATCCTCTTCCCTTTTATTGTACACCTTGGAGCCACGAAGCCGGGCAGGGCCACCCATGTCATCCTAGACCCTCCAACACCGGCCCGGCGAAAAGTACATTTAACCCCTGCCCCGTAGGTGCTACAAATGCAACTGTGGTCGATTATACACACTGCTGCTTCATTCATTTTTATAGGAGTGTCGAAGACCAGCTCAACTATCTCTGGTGGTCCATTAGGAAAGAATGGAGCAGAGGTGCACATGATTCTCAGATCTCATGATTGGTGGTGGTCCCTGTAATCGGACCCCCAGTTATCAGTAAGCTATCCACTTTCTCAGTACCAGACAAACTTAGAAAAGGCTCCTGTGCAAGAACAATATATGGGCCCTTTGCAGTCCAGTAGCTCCTAATAATGCTCAATTACACCTGCTTTGGAGATGGTAGTGGCCCTTTTACCTTTTGGGCTCCTGTGTGGTTACATCAATGTCCGCCCCTGCCCTATTCCATTAATACTGAATAACTTCCAAACTTGAGAACTCTCCTTTAATCAGTCAGTAGAGGACACAATTGGTGGGTGGAAGGGCTGATGGGTGAGATAAAAGGGGAGAGGTCTCTAACTGAGCAGGGGTGACATCAATGTTCGCCTCTGCCCTATTCCATTTATAGTGCATAACTTCCAAACTAGAAAACTCCCCTTTAATCAGTTGGTGGAAGACACAATAGGTGGGTGGGAGGGGTGTTGGGTGAGGTAGAAGGAGAGAGGTCTCTAACTGAGCGGGGGTGACATCATTGTCTACCCCTGCCCTTTCCCTTTACTATTGGATAACTTCCAAACTTGAAAACTCCCCTTTAATCCGTCAAAGGAGGACACAATTGGTGGTGGGAGGGGTGATGCGTGAGAATGAAGGGAGAGATGTTTCTAACTGAGCAGGGGTGACATCAATGTACGCCCCTGGTCTATCTCATTAATATTGGATAACTTCCAAACTTAAAAACTCCCCTTTAATCAGTCAGTGAAAGACACAATTGGTGGGTAGGAGGGGTGATGAGTAAGATAGAAGGGGGAGAGGTCTTTAACTGAGCAGGGGGACATCAATATCCACCCCTGCCCCTTAATGGTGGATAACTTCCAAATTGGAAAACTCCCCTTTAAACAGTTGGTGGAGGACACAATTGGTGGGTGGGAGGGGTGATGAGTGAGATAGAAAGGGAGAGGTCTCTAACTGAGCAAGGGTGACATCAATGTCCACCCTTGCCCTATCCCATTAATGGTGGATAACTTCCAAACTTGAGAACTTCCCTTTAATCAGTCAGTGGAGGACACAATTGGTAGGTGGGAGGGGTGTTAGGTGAGATATAAAGGGGAGAGGTCTCTAATTTAGCAGAGGTGAGGGGGACTCTCAAGGTGACCCTGTGACCGATAGCAGCCCGATTACAGTTAATATGGATACCAGTGATAATTGGCAGAAAGCCACTTCTTTTCCCAAGTTTGAAGCAGAAGAATCAGAGGCACAAACAGCTAATCCTACAGGAGATAAGGGCTCCGCTGCGGTGATGTACAGCAAGTAATGTCAAATCCGATTTTATTTCTTAGGCCAAAGCAGTTTAGAAAAAAAACGCCATGTTTTATTAATTATTCAGTGCGGTTGAGCTATAACGAATGAGCATTTTTTCAAAGACGTCTCCGGGGAGGATGATTGCTGTCACATTAAACATGGCTGGATGCCTTCAGGGGCACGGGGACGCGCGTGCACTAACCACTTTTAAAGTCATTACAGTTAAAAAATACCCTCCGGCGTTTATGAATTTAATAAAGCTTTATTTACTTCGAAAAAATATATATATATATATATATATATATATATATATACCATATATATATAAATATATATATATATATTTTTTTGTATCTATCTATCTATATCCATACATTATATATATATATATATATATATATATATATGTATAGATAGATAGATAGATAGACATACACACACACAGTATATATATATATATATATATATATATATATATATATATATATACCATACCAGCTGCAAAGTAGTGACACAAGAATCAGGATGGATGGTTGCTGATGGAAAGCAGAAGTGGAAAGTGATGGAAGGTTCAATGGGTGCGTTTTGTCCCCCAGGACTGGAGGTGTTTGCTTCCCCCATTAATACACTTTTTATGACCCAATTTCCGAACCCTTACTTGGATAACAATGCCCCTCCATGATTTGTACTGCATCTCTTAGTGCACAAATTTTCACCAGGGAGTCAGAACATGAAGCGTTGATTTCCATTTTCATTTCCATTCATAGCTATTCAAGTGAGACAATCAGCCAGCCCCCTTCACTATTACAGGCAATGCTTTAAAGGGGTCTGGCTTGGCTATTAAAGTAAGGCGATCAGCCAGCCCTATTCATTGTTATAGTTGATGCATTGAAGGGGTCTGGCTTAGGTGTTTAAAACAATCAGCCAGCCCCCTTCACTATTCTGGTCAATGCATTGAAGGGATCTGGCACGGCTATTAGAGTAAGACAGCCAGTTAGCCCCCTTTACTTTAATGGTTGATATATTCAAGGGGCCTGGCTTAGCTATTCTAGACAATCAGTCAGCCCCATTCACTATTATGGTCTATGCATTTAAAGGGTCTGGCTTAGCTATTAAAGACAGTCAGCCAGCCACCCCCCTCACTATTATGGTTGATGCATTGAAGGGGTCCAGCTTAGCTATTAAATTAAGACAGTCAGCCAGCCCCCTTCACTATTATGGTCTATGCATTGAAAGGGTTTGGCTTAGCTATTAAAGCTAGTCAGCCAGCCCTCTTCACTATTATGGTTGATGCATTGAAGGGGTCTGGCTTAGCTATTAAAGACAGTCAGTCAGCCCCCTTCACTATTATGGTCAATGCATTGTAGGGGCCTGGCTTAGCTATTAGATTAAGACAGTCAGCCAGCCCCCTTTGCTAGTATGGTCAATGCTTTAAAGGGGTCCAGCTTAGCTATCAGATTAAGACAGTCCACCAGCCCCCTTCACTGTTATAGTTGATGCATTGAAGGGGTCTGGCTTGGGTATTAGAGTAAGACAGTCAGCCAGCTCCCTTCACTAGTATGGTCAATGCATTGAAGGGGTCTGGTTTGGTTATTACAGTAAGACAGCCAGCCCCTTTCACTATTATGATCAATGCTGTAAAGGGGTCTGGCTTGGTTATTAAAGTAAGACAGTCAGCCAGCCCCCTTCACTATTATGGTCTATGCATTGAAAGGGTTTGGCTTAGCTATTAAAGCTAGTCAGCCAGCTCCCTTCACTATTATAGTTGATGCATTGAAGGGGTCTGGCTTGGGTATTACAGTAAGATGGCCAGCCCCTTTCACTATTATGATCAATGCTGTAAAGGGGTCTGGCTTGGGTATTAGAGTAAGACAGTCAGCCAGCTCCCTTCACTATTATAGTTGATGCATTGAAGGGGTCTGGCTTGGGTATTACAGTAAGATGGCCAGCCCCTTTCACTATTATGATCAATGCTGTAAAGGGGTCTGGCTTGGCTATTAGAGTAAGACAGTCAGCCAGCCCCCTTCACACAAAGATGTGTCATGCACCAACACAGAAAACTTTCTCCTCTATTAAACCTAATCTATTTTTATTTAGACACCCCCTTTAAAATGTATTACACAAAAGTTCCATTCATTCATTCATTCATTCATTCATTCATTCCACATTTTATCAATTATTTATACATACAATTTTCTGGATATAATACTGACAAATATGTGTCTGTCCCCGGCTGAAAAGTGATGGGGATCATGTAACGGTGGACGGTCTACGGGCAGGACGCAAAATGCGTGGCCGGCAAAACACAGCCGGGTATACAGTATCTAATAATATGATATGACGTCGGTGACCGCGTGTAATGAGGAGTCCCTGACTGCGATGTATGGACGTGGCATCTATACGTCACGTGGCTAAATATACCCATCAGCGATGGCCCGGGTCTGATCAGACGTTTCCTGCCCAAAATCTGTTTCCTCCATGATTGTGGCTGAATCATCCACCAGACACCGACGCGACAAAACACTGCGTCCATTGTCCTCCCCCGTCTTCATCCCTCAGCCTGGCAGGACGTGGTCACGTTTTATGACGTAGTCAAATTTTCCGTCATTTACAGTCACGTCCCTAATAGGAGAATGAAATAAAACCGAAACGATGCCGTCATCATCTGTTATTTCGTTCATTTTCATGATGACGGGGATGTTCTGAAAATCAGGACGCAGTAAAAAAATTACCAAAAAATTTGAGTAAAAAACTTTTCTCATATTGGATCACAAGTATCTTACTTACGGGCTAGGTTTAGTATTGCAGCTCACTCTATACACACCTAATCTGCAATACCTGGCACAACCTGTAAGGAAGAGTGGCGCTGTTTACTGGAGAATGCCTTTTTGGAATAGATTCAGGACGTATTTTGAAAACAGTCTCCTACTCAATGGCACCCGGCCATCTACTCTGCCCTGACCTGTCCAACATCTGACCAATGGCCCCCTGGAACACAAAATTAAATGGTGTAACTGCTGAGATCCCAATGATCCAAAGATTGGGGACTTGGAACCCCAAGAATGGGGCCCTGCAGTCTCTTCCTAAATATGGAACAGAGTTGCGCATGCGCAGCCTCGGCTCCTTTCATTGTCTATGGGACTGCCGAGTGCTGTACTCATCTGTGAACACACACTTATATGATTATTCCCAAGCTGAGGGTCTAACTTCTGGGACCACCAATAATTCAAAGATTGGGGACTTGGAACCCCAAGAATGGGGCTCTGCAGTCTCTTCCTAAATATGGAACAGAGTTGCGCATGCGCAGCCTCGGCTCATTTCATTGTCTATGGGACTGCCGAGTGATGTACTCATCTGTGAACACACACTTATATGATTATTCCCAAGCTGAGGGTCTAACTTCTGGGACCACCAATAATCCAAAGATTGGGGCCTTTGGAACCCCAAGAATGGGGCTCTGCAGCCTCTTCCTGAATATAGAGCAGAGTTGTGCATGCACGGCCTCCACTCCATTCATTGTCTATGGGACTGCTGCTACAGTCATCTGTGAACAAATCGTTATTTCCACGCTGAGAGTCTAACTGCTCAGATCCCCAGTGATCCAAAGATTGGGGGCTTTGGAACCCCAAGAATGGGGGTCTTTAGCCTCTTCCTGAATATAGAGCAGCCTCCGCCCCATTCATTGCCTATGGGACTGCCGAGTGCTGCAGTAATTTGTGAACAAATGGTTATTCCCACGCTGAGGGTCTAACTACTGGGATCCTCAATGATCCAAAGATTGGAGTTTGGAACCCCAAGAATGGGGCTTTACAGCCTCTTCCTGAATATAGAGCAGAGTTGTGCATGCACGGCCTCCACTCCATTCATTGACTATGGGACTGCCGAGTGCTGCAATGATCTGAACACAAACTTAAATGGTTATTCCCACTCTTAGGGTCTAGCTGCTGGCATCCCCAATTATCCAAAGATTGGCGGCTTTGGAACACTAAGAATGGGGCTCTCCAGCTTCTTCCTGAATATGGTGCAGAGGTGCGTATGCTCCATTTAGTGTCTATATGCCTGCTGCAGTCATCTGTGAACAAATGGTTATTCCCACGCTGAGGGGTTTAACTGCTGGATTCCCCAATGATCCAGAAAATAGGGGCTTTGGAAACCCAAGAATGGGGCCTTCGATCCGTTCATTGTCTATGGGACTGCCGAGTGCTGCACTCATCTGTGAACACAAACCTAATTAGTTATTTCCAAGCTGAGGGTCTAACTGCTGGGACCCCCAATAATCCAAAGATTGGGGGCTTTAGAACCCTAAGATTAGGCCTCTCCAGCTTTTTCATAAATATAGTGCAGAGGTGCGCATGCGCGGCCTCCGCTCCGTTCATTGTCCTTGTAACTGCTGAGTGCTGCAGTCGTCTGTGAACAAATGGTTATTCCCACGCTGAGCAAAATATATATTATTATCAGCTCACCAAGCCTGCTGCAGACCTATAGCCGTCCTGTGGGAGATGATCAGCGCACGGATGGTCAGAAGTCACCAGGTAGAAATAGAATGTAAATCCAGCGCAATCACAAGAATTTTTTAAAAATTTATTTTTCTTCTTTATTATTGATTTTCCATAAAATCCAAGCAGGTACATGCAGCATAAGAAAATATAGATGTGCCCAGGTCAGAGCTTTTTTTTAAAAAATTCTTGTGATTGCGCTGGATTTACATTCTATTCCCAAGCTGAGGGTCTAAATGCTGGGACCCCCATTAATCCAAAGATTGGGGCTTTTATAACTCCAAGAATGAGTCTCTGCAGCCTCTTCCTGAATATGGAGAAGAGGTGCGCATGCGCGGCCTCCGCTCTGTTCATTGTCTATGGGACTGCCAAGTGCGGTACTCGTCTGTTTCCAGCAGTCCTATAGACAATGAATGGACTGGACGCTCTTGTGACAGTTTTTTTGCTATTAAAAGAATTCAATTTTTCCGTACATCTTTTTTTGGGGGGGAAAAATTTCATCTTTTAGGATATTATTCTTGTTTCACCACTTTTCAAAACTGGCCATAGTGTAATGAAGAGCGCAAAGATGTTGCTAACCCACTCCTGTAAGGGACGAAAGGTAAAAAGCCGAGTAACATTTCTAGACAGAAGTAAAATATCATAAGCAGCACTTCTAAATGTAAGAATTGTAAAGCGCTATGGAATATGTTGGCGCTATATAAATATATTATCGCTACTGGTGCTGTATCTGAACTATACACAAATGCTGTATACCGGTGCAGCGTGATCTGTTTGACAGTTGTCAGGTCCCTGGTGTCAGTGACTGGTTGGAGAGGATTTCCTCTTTTTTGGAGAATGGTTCTTTGTTGAGAAAGGAAACGGACGCTGATTTTACATCTTGACGATTAGAAAAAAGTTAGCACAAGTTTGTTTTTTTTTAACAGACCCCACAGGTGATTTTTACCACTGTGCATTCATCATGGGCAAAATCTAAGGTATAGGGTATAACACACGGAGAACGTGAACTTTCTACTCACCTGTCCCTGGCGTCGCTGTCCGTGGTTCTGATCTGCGGTCTCCGGTCCTGCAGACTCCCCGCTGCTGCTGCTTCCGGGGCCACAGTGAAGTGAATATGCAATGAGCATAATGAGCGGCGGTTGGAAGCAAGTGACAGCAGCGGGAGAGACAGGAGGGCTGGAGAAGGTGAGTAAAGTTTGTTTTTTTTTATTGCAGACACGTCTTCTCTCCGGTGCGTGTCACACGGAACACATCCGTGTGACCCGTTTGCGTTCCGTCTGACACCCGTGATGCCGGAGAGAAAACGGAGCACACAGGCATACGGCATACGTATGCTCCACACGTACACACGGTCCATGGCAAAATACGTACGTGAGCGCAGACCCATTGATTTTAATGGGTTTACGTGTGCCCGTGTCTCCGGTACGTGAGAAAACTGACCAAACACGTACCGGAGGCACGGAAGTGTGAAAGAGGCCTTAGAGAGTGGAGTCTGCTCTGCTTTCCTGTATAGTTAAATAATGGCTAGGATGACCATGTACAGGCTATCCAGAGAACAAAAAAAACATTGGAAAGTGCAGTCTGCTGTCCTTTGCTATACAGTCAAATAAAGACCATGTTGACATGTACTGGTTAGGCGGAGAACAAAAAGACATTGTAGAGTGCAGTCTGCTATGCTTGCCTATATAAATAAGGGCTACTTTGATACTTACTGGCTAGGTGGAGAGCAAAAAGTCATTTGAAAGTGCAGTCTGCTGTGCTTTCTTATGCGGTTTTTGAAGACTATGTTGACACGTACCGGTTAGGCGGAGAACAAAATGATATTGGAGAGTGCAGTCTGCTGATCTTGTCTATATAAATAAGGGCTACATTGATACTTACTGGCTAGGTGGAGAGCAAAAATACATTACGAAGTGCAGTCTGCTGTGCTTTCTTAATGCAGTTATTGAAGATTATGTTGACACGAAGCGTTTAGGTGGAGAACAAAAAATATTGGAGAATACAGTCTGCTATACTTGCTTATATTGTTAAATAAGGGTTATGTTGACTGGTACCAGCTAGGCAGAGAACAAAAAGACACCAGAAAGTGCAGTCTGCTATTCTTTCCTATACAGTTAATAAAGGCTATGTTTATGGGGCGCCCTGGACTAGCCAGGTAGCCACAGACAAAACACACACACACCCCCCCCACCCCTGGACAGTTACATTAGTCAGACAAAAACCCTTGTTGCCTCCCTCCAGGGTCTGATGTCCACACCAGGTGGGGTGGAGCCAGGCGGTTGGCCCCACCCACCGAGGAGTTCACAGGCCTGGAGGCGGGAAAAGAAGTCAGTTAGAGTTTGGCGAAGTTGAGTTCAGGAGGTGGAAGTGAGAGGAGTAAACACTTGAGGTGTCTGGGTCGGAGCCCGGGCACGAACAGCAAGGTTAGCAGACGGTGGTGGCCGTCTGCAGGAGTTGGTGGAACTCCGCAGAGCCGTAAGGACCGGGGCTGGGCGGTGGCCCACCGGTACCGGACCGGGGAACGGAGTGAAGCTAAGCACACACAGGCAGGGCCATCGGACCCCGACCAGGCTTGGAGCCGCCGTCAATAGTCAAATCCGAATGTGACAGGAACCCCTGGGGTTCCCTAACAACTAAGTCCCGATTGAAGGCAACCGCTCATATCATGAGGATACACAGCCACCGCCTCCGGCTAGAAATCCAAGGGCCAGCGCCTGCGGGCAAAACGGGCTCCTCCGGTATCCATACACCGGGGAGCGGACTACCGTTGGGAAGCCATTGGAGTCAACACAGTACACAAGGGTGCAGGGAAAGACAGCCACCATCACCTGTCCGGGGAGAGACACTGCAGCCGGCTACGGGACCCGTGCATCCAGCCGTTTGGTTTACCGGAGACTTTATGCCTCTATTGCTGAGTGAGTACACCCGTGCCATCAAGCACCGCGCCGCGCTGTCCCTGCAACCCTGCACCTCACCAACCCTGCCTCCCCGTCACACCACCGGGCCCCGAGACCACCAACCCCTCGGGTCCGGCGCTGCGGCTGCTGCTCGGTGGCTCGAGCGGTGGGCCGGATCCGGGGACTCGAGCGGCGCTCCTCGCCCGTGAGTGAAAAGGGGGTGGTTTGTTTGGGGATTTAGTCCGTGACGCCACCCACGGGTTGTAGTGAAGATGGGCACCACCACTGCTGGTGACGGGGATCCCAGGAGCGATGGTAGGGAGCAGCTGGGATGTTGTTTTCCGCCTCCGTGGGTAGGGATTGGTGGTCCCGGGGACCGATGATGTGACGGGGAGGCTGGGTTGGGGAGGTGCAGGGTTGAAGGGACAGCACGGCGCGGTGCCGGATGGCACGGGTGTACTCACTCAGCAAGAAAGGTACAAAGTCCTCGGTAAACCAAACGGCTGAATGGACAGGTCCCGCAGCCGGCTGCAGTGTCTCTCCCCGGACAGGTGATGGCGGCTGTCTTTCCCTGCACCTTGATGTTCTCCTTCTGACTACTATAGATTCCCAACGGTAGTCCGCTCACCGGTGTATGGGTACCGGAGGAGCCTGTTTGCCCGCAGGCGCTGGCCCTTGGGTCTCTAGCCTTAGGCGGTAGCTGTATACCCTCACGGTGTGGGCTGTTGCCTTCAATCGGGACTTTTGCTGTTGTGAAACCCCTGGGGTTCCAGTCACATTCGGATCTGACTATTGTCGGCGGCTCCAAGCCTGGTCGGGGTCCGATGGCCCTGCCTGAGTGTGCTGGCTTCACTTCGCTCCCCGGTCGGTACCGGCGGGCCGTCGCCCGTCCCCACGGTTCCGCGTTGCTCCACCACTCCTGCAGACGGCCACCACCATCTGCCAACCTTGCTGTCAGTGCCTGGGCCACAAACCCAGACACCCAAGTGTTTGTTCCTCACTCTTCAAACTCCAACTACTAACTGACACTTTTCCCGCCTCCAGGCCTGTGAACTCCTCGGTGGGTGGGGCCAACCTCTTGGCTCCGCCCCACCTGGTGTGGACATCAGACACTGGAGGGAGGCAACAAGGGTTTTTGTTTGGCTGGTGTCCCTGTCTAACGGGGGTGGGGGGTGTTTGTATGTTATCTGTGACGACCTGGCTAGGCCTGGGCGCCACACATCCAGCCACTGATTACACCGTCCATCACTAGGAAGAAGCGCTGCAACCAATCAGGAGTGGGGTGATCCGCTCTCCGAGCCCGATCCCTGCTGATCACTTCTCTTATATAAAAAGTTAAGCATTGTTGTTTTTCAATTTGTTATAAGCCCCAAAAGTCATTCTACATGAATAGCTCACTGGTCAGTTACTGGTTTATCTTCTTCTGGTTATACCCATACCATAGTATATCACCAGTGACAGCTGCTGTTGCACTACATCTACCAGCAGTGAATGAAGAGGAGGGCTGCAGACAACAGAAAGTAATAGCTGGTGAGCAGCATCACAGACAGCACAGGACTATCCCTGGACATGGCACATACCTGCTGCCCCTTTAACATTAGCCATGATGCTTTGATGGATATATCATAAGTCATTTGACACAAAACTGTGACTCACCGACCACATTAATAGAGTCATAATGAATTCCATCACATTGACAGAAGAAATGTTGAGTAACACTTCTATCAAAAATGATAATAAAATATCTAATATATAAAGCTGAGTGTATGTTTGTATGTATGTGTATGTGTGTGTGTGTGTGTGTCCGCTAAAGGAATTTGCACCGTCGCATTTACAATCACAAACTTTTGCACAGACACTGCATGTGACCCAGGGAACGTCATAGACTATCTTTTGACGAGAAAATGTAACCCCGCACTTTACAGTTACTCTCCAAAATCCTGCCTCCATTAAACTGAATGGAGGTGGGAGCTACAGGCTATTAATAGCAACTGTCAGTGGTTGCTATAGGAACAAAATAAACTGTTAGTATAAGAAGCTTATGTGTGAGGTAATAAGATGTCGGTGGAGAGACAGAGAGAGACAGAGAGACAGACAGACAGAGACACAGAGACAGACGGGCAAAGAGACAGATGGGCAAAGAGACAGATGGGCAAAGAGACAGACCTGGAAAGAGACAGACAGGCAAAGAGACAGCCCTAGAAAGAGACATATGCGCAAAGAGACAGACCTGGAAAGAGACAGCCCTAGAAAGAGACAGACGGACAAAGAGACAGACCTGGAAAGAGACAAACCTGGAAAGAGACAGACCTAGAAAGAGACAGACAGGCAAAGAGACAGCCCTAGAAAGAGACATATGCGCAAAGAGACAGACCTAGAAAGAGACAGCCCTAGAAAGAGACAGACAGGCAAAGAGACAGACGGGCAAAGAGACAGACCTAGAAAGAGACAGACAGGCAAAGAGACAGACCTGGAAAGAGACAAACCTGGAAAGAGACAGACCTAGAAAGAGACAGACAGGCAAAGAGACAGACAGGCAAAGAGACAGACAGGCAAAGAGACAGACGGACAAAGAGACAGACCTGGAAAGAAACAAACCTGGAAAGAGACAGACCTAGAAAGAGACAGACAGGCAAAGAGACAGACGGGCAAAGAGACAGACCTAGAAAGAGACAGACAGGCAAATAGACAGACGGACAAAGAGACAGACAGGCAAAGAGACAGACGGGCAAAGAGACAGACGGGCAAAGAGACAGACGGGCAAAGAGACAGACGGGCAAAGAGACAGACGGGCAAAGAGACAGACGGGCAAAGAGACAGACAGGCAAAGAGACAGACAGGCAAAGAGACAGACGGGCAAAGAGACAAAGACAGAGACGGGGAGAGAGACAAAGACAGAGACAGTTACTATATATATATCAGCATATCCAGCCTGATACACTGTAACAAAACTGCAGTTGTGCAGAAATAGGAACATATTTGTATGTAATTTGATCAAGCAGGAACTTTAAGGGATTGTCCAGGGGCTCTCATGGCATATGTTGTCCGCTTATCAAGTCTCATGCTTGCCTCCAAGTCTTGTGTGTCTTTTATAATATAGTCTGATTGGCAGCTTTCTGTGTACACTGTATATTGACAGAAAGCTGCTAATTAGAGATGAGTGGACCTGTGGAAGTTCGGATTTTTAAAAAAGTTTGGTTTGGGGCCGCGACTTGACCTGAACACCCCAATGGAGGTCACTAATTGGGCAGTTTGGGTCTCCGCCCACATGCAGCCAGCCAGAACCAGATCACTTCCGGAGGCGGGTAGGCAAAGTTTTTTCATTATTTTTTTGGGGGGTTGTACATTATATCCAAACTTGCTGTTGTTACCCATAGAATGTTGGATTAGCGCATCTCTATTGCTAATCAATGCTGAGTGCGGGGATGGACTAGGAGGTACGAGACAACTAGTCCTCTCATGATAATCTCCTGCTGATAAAACACTGAGTTTATTGAAACAAGCACACAGCTTTGTAAACTAAGAGCACCCAGAACCTAAATAAGTGCTCTTAGATTACAAAGCTGTGTGTTTGTTTCAATAAAATCAGTGTTTTATCAGCAGGAGATTATCATGAGAGGACTAGGTGTCTCATGCCTAAACCAAAAACCTGCTGACAGATTCCCGACTGCTTTCTGATTGCATCCATATGGCATTGCTAATGTTTCCGATGGAGCACGGAGTTGAAATAAATGACTTCAAATAATTTTAGAGGATAGGATTGTTAGAAGCAAAGTTGCACTTTAAAAAGAAAGGGGCGATAATTATAACGCTGTTAATTATAATAGTTATAATACTCCGGCAGCTGAAAGTGCTGATCTGAAAATTATACTTCTGCTCACCTAGAAAATAGTGTAACATGCATTTAGATCTATGAAGAGGTTTGTAACAAGCTCGGCACTGACACGGTGACTAATTTACAGCCCGTTAAGTACAGCCGCGACCAGAAAATTAATTATTGTCTTACAGAACTTGCAAATTGCTTGGAGCCACGGCAGAATTAAACTTCAGAGCTGCGCTCCTGGAATCATCTGACACCTTTGTGGGAGAATTGGAACGTTTTGATTTGTTTGTCACAACGTATCATGATTCTGTCCGATCATCGAAATGGTAATTTCCAGGAAAGGGAGAAGAATTCTTGTTACTTTTGACATTTGCCAATATTATTGTATCGGGGCATTTTAAGGGTGTTTGTAGGGACAAAAAAAGAATTAGCCTGTTGCTTTTCTTGGCTATGTTCATATGTTAAAACAATGAATGCAAGAATATAGATATGCTTACTGCTTAAGGAAATCCAGGAAAAATTGAGATATTTATCATACAAAAATGGCCATTTGTATATCTGCCCAGTAGCCACGCCAAGGCATATCTCGTATACTGGGAACCTACACTACACTGGGTTACAAACCTCCATGTATATGGGCAAGTAGGAGCCTGCAATAGAGAATAAAATCGCTTGTGGCTAATCGGGGGGGTTTGCACAGCTAGAGGGTATGACTCCATTTCTATATCTGCCCAGTAGCCACGTCAAGGCATATCTCGTATACTGGGAACCTACACTGAACTGGGTTACAAATCTCCATGTGTATGGGCGAGTAGGAGCCTGCAATAGAGAATAAAATCGCCTGTGGCTAATCGGGAGGGTTTGCACAGCTAAAGGGTATGGCTCCATTTCTATATCTGCCCAGTAGCCATGTCAAGGCATACCTCGTGCACTGGGAACCTACACTGAACTGGGTTACAAATCTCCATGTGTATGGGCGAGTAGGAGCCTGCAATAGAGAATAAAATCGCCTGTGGCTAATCGGGAGGGTTTGCACAGCTAGAGGGTATGACTCCATTTCTATATCTGCTCAGTAGCCACGTCAAGGCATATCTCGTATACTGGGAACCTACACTGAACTGGGTTACAAAACTCCATGTGTATGGGCAAGTAGGAGCCTGCAATAGAGAATAAAATCGCCTGTGGCTCGTGGGGGAGGGGTGCATGGTCAGAAGGCAGGACTCCATAATCTAGACAAAAAGACTGACGGCACTCCCAAACTGCAGTCTAAACTGGTGCAAAACCGAACATGACATATAATGACAAAAAAAAAAAGACAGTTGCACTCTGAAATGCTAAATCATGCAAACAATGAATGCAGGAATATAGACATGCATTACTTCTTAAGGAACTGTAGGAAAAATTGAGATATTTATCATACAAAAATGGCCATTTTTATATCTGCCCAGTAGCCATGTCAAGGCATATTTCATATACTGGGAACCTACACTGACCTTGGTTACAAACCTCCATGTATATGGGCGAGTAGGAACCTGCTATAGATAATATCACCTGTGGCTAATTGGGAGGGTTTGCACAGCTAGAGAGTATGACTCCATAATGTAGACAGAAAAACTGACGGCACTCCCAAAACGCATTTTAGAAGTGCCGTCAGTCTTTTTGTGTAGATTATGGGGTCATGCCTTCTGACTGTGCACCCCTTCCCTATTAGCCACAGGTGATTTTATCTCTAGTAGCAGCTCCTTCTTGAAGGTTTGTCACCCAGTTCACTGTAGATTCCCAGTATACGAAATATGCCTTGACGTGGCTACTGGGCAGATATAGAAATGGCCATTTTTGTATGCTAAATATCTCAGTTTTTCCTACAGTTCCTTAAGCAGTAATGCATATCTATATTCCTACATTCATTGTTTGCATACTTTAGCATTTCTGCGTTCAACTGTCTTTTTTGTCATTGTATGCCATGTTCAGTTTTGCCCCTGTTCAGTCTGCATTTTAGGAGTGCCATCAGTCTTTTTGTCTAGATTATGGGGTCATGCCCTCTGACTGTGCACCCCTCCCCTACTAGCCACAGGTAGTTTTATTCTCTATAGCAGGTTCCTACTCACCCATACACATGGAGGTTTGTAACCCAGTTTAGTGTAGGTTCAAGGTATATGAGATATGCCTTGATGTGGCTGCTGGGCAGATATAGAAATGGCCAATTTTGTATGCTAAATGTCTCAATTTTTCCTACATTTCCTTAAGCAGTAATGCATATCTATATTCTTGTATTCATTGTTTGCATGCTTTAGCATTTTAGAGTACAGCTGTCTTTTTTTGTTATTATATATCATGATCAGTTATGCCTCTGTTCAGACTGCATTTTGGGAGTGCCGTCAGTCTTTTTTGTCTGGATTATGGAGTCATGCCCTCTGACTGTGCACCCCTCCCCCACTAGTCAAAGGTATTTTTCTTCTCTACAGCAGGTTCCTACTTGTCCATACACATGGAGGTTTGGAACCCAGTTCAGTGTAGGTTCCCAGTATACGAGGTATGCCTTGACGTGGCTACTGGGCAGATATAGAAATGGCCATTTTTTATGCTAAATATCTCAATTTTACCTAGATTTCCTTAAGCAGTAACGCATATCCATAGTCCTGCATTCATTGTTTGCATGCTTTAGCATTTCAGAGTGCAGCTGTCTTTTTTTGTTATTCTGTTTATGTTTTTTTTTTGCCGCAAATTATAAATTGCTTTTTACAATATCAGTAAAAGCCATGAGAATTCAGAAATCTCATGCAAACAATTGCTTTATTTTTCCTGACTGAATTGGAAAACTGCTGCATTTTTGAAAACTGCAACATGTTACTTCTTTCAGATTTTTTTCACCCTTGGAAGTGCAAAAAGGCTGCAAAAACGCAACTATGCATTTTTGGTGTATAAAACAAACTTTATTACATATAATCCGCAACAAAAAAAAAACACCGCAAAAAAGCAACTAAAACACATTAAAAAAGTAGCAAAAAAACTCAGCAAAACATGATTTTTGAAGCAAGAAAGTGTTTTATCATCAAGAGATTATCAGTACAATACTAGGCGTTGAGTGCCAAACCATCCAGCTAATCCGTAACCTCAGCCCCACCGCTTATTGGTAACTTGCTGACAATATACAGTGTATGAATAAATACACCTACAAATAAAATTTTAATTTCTGGCTAAAGTAATTCATTGTGGCACAAAGCAAAGGATTTTTAGGCGTTCAACAGCCTCACAGCTTTAGGAAACATATACTTGCTAATATATATGATAATATTAAAGACATTGTATGAAATCAGTAGAAATTATCTTTTTTTCCCCAGAAACAGCGCCACTCTTGTCCAGTGGCTGTATCAGGTATTGCAGCTGAGCTACATTCTCTTGACCTTAAAAAAGACCATTTCATTTGGAGTAAAGACGATTCTGGATTCTTAATAGGAAAGGGTTCTTTACAGTTAGTGCAGTCAGATTGTGGAATTCCGTAACGCAACCCTTTTGCAGCTGAGCTCCATTCACTTGACCTTAAAAAAGACCATTTCATGTAGAGTAAAGACAATTCTGGCTTCTAAATAGGAAAGGGTTCTTTACAGTTAATGCAGTCAGATTGTAGTATTCCATAATGCAACACTATTGGAGCTGAGCTCCATTCATTTGGCCTTAAAAAAACATTTTGTTTAAATACGATTCCAGCTTCCATATAGGAAAGGGTTCTTTACAGTTAGTGCAGTCAGACTGTGGAATTCCATAGTGCAACACTATTGCAGCGGAGCTCCATTCACTTGACTTTAAAAAAAAGGCCATTGCAGGTGAAGTAAAATCATTTCTGGCTTCTAAATAGGAAAGGGTTCTTTACAGTTAATGCAGTCAGACTGGAATTCCTTTGTAACGTAAATCTATTGCAGCTTAGCTCCATTCACTTGACCTTAAAAAAAGACCATTACAAGTGAAGTAAAGGCAATTCTGGCTTTTAAATAGGAAAGTGTTCTTTACAGTTAGTGCAGTCATATTGTGGAATTCTGTAATGCAACCCTATTACAGCAGAGCTCCATTCACTTGACCTTAAAAAGACCATTTCATGTGGAGTAAAGGTGATTCTAGCTTCTAAATATGGAAGGGTTCTTTACAGTTAGTGCTGTCAGATTGTGGAATTCCTCCGTAATGCAACACTATTGCAGCTGAGCTCCAATGACATCTGAGCGAAATTCACTTGATCTTAAAAAAGAACATAACGTTTGGAGTAAAGGAGATTCCGACTTCTATATAGGAAAGGGTTATTTACAGTTAGTGAAGTCAGATTGTGGAATTCCTTTGTAATGCAACACTATTTCAGCTGAGCTCCATTGACATCTGAGCGGAATCCACTTGATCTTAAAAAAAGACCATTACTTGTGCAGTAAAGGTGATTCAGGCTTCTAAATAGTAAAGGGTTCTTTACTGTTAGTGTAGTCAGATTATGGAATTCTGTAATGCAACCCTATTACTGCAGAGCTCCATTCACTTGACCTTAAAAAAGACTATTTCATGTGGAGAAAAGGTGATTCTATCTTCTAAATATGGAAGGGTTCTTTAAAGTTAGTGCAGTGTGATTGTGGAATTCCTCCATAATGCAACAATGTTGCGGCCGAGCTCCATTGACATCTGAGTGAAATTCCCTTGATCTTAAAAAAGAACATAACGTTTGGAGTAAAGGATATTCAGGCTTCTATATAGGAAAGGGTTCTTTACAGTTAGTGCTGTCAGATTGTGGAATTCCTCCATAATGCAACAATATTGCGGCTGAGCTCCATTGACATCTGAGTGAACTTCACTTGATCTTAAAAAAGAACATAACGTTTGGATTAAAGGATATTCAGGCTTCTATATAGGAAAGGGTTCTTTACAGTTAGTGCAGTCAGATTGTAGAATTCCTCCGTAATGCAACAATATTGCAGCTGAGCTCCATTCACAGTTGAGCGAAATTCACTTGATCTTAAAAAAAAGACCATTACTTGTGCAGTAAAGGAGATTCAGGCTTCTATATAGGAAAGGGTTCTTTACAGTTAGTGCTGTCAGATTGTGGAATTCCACAAAGTAACACTATTGCATCTGCGCGACATTCACTTGACCTTAAAAAAGACTATTATGGGTTGAATAAAGGTGATTCTGTTTTCTAAATAGGAAAGGGTTCTTTACAGTTAGTACAGTCAGATTGTGGAATTCTGTAACGCAACATTATTACGGTGGAATGTCATTCACAACTGGGCAAAATTCACTTGACATAAAAAAAGACCATTACATGTGGAGTAAAGGTGAATCCGGCATCTAAATAGGAAAGGGTTCTTTACAGTTAGTGCAGTCAGTTTGTGGAATTCTGTAATTTCACACTACTGCATATGAGTTCCATTCACTTGACCTTAAAAAAGACCATTACAGGTGGAGTAAAGGTGATTCTGTTTTCTAAATAGGAAAGGGTTCTTTACAGTTCATGCAACTGGAAGAAAAAAAAAAATATAAATATATATATATATTTTTTTTTTTAATGCCGTACAAGCTCATTAAGATACCGCCATTCTCACAGAGTGAAGTGACATCATGTAAGAACCCCCCCCCCGAGTGACAACGCAGCAGCGCGCTCTTATAGAGTGGATATCTTAGTGATCCGCTAAGGAGCCAGCTCTTGAATAATGGAGGAGTTGTAATTTAGCAGCCAATTTACCAGTTGTCGGGAAGAAAAAAATGATGCGTTGGCTTGTGGCGCGGTACCTGCGGTATTATACCGCACTGATTACGTCCGCGCCGGCAAAGTATTGTAGGACAATGCCGCTAATGTCGACACAAGTGCATCACAACTAATTTCCTCTCATCTCGCGGTCGCGACACTCTCGTCTCCTTTTGCAGAGTGAAGATCTTGTAGAGTTAATTAGTTCTATCAATGAAATAAGAAATCAATTGACACAAGTATTTTGGATGGGAAACTCAATGTCGACAGCTTCCATCACATTCTATTCCGGCGCCTCGTTAAGGGGTTCACTTACTCCCCCCCCCCCATACATCAATGGAAGGAAAATATTAGAGGCGCGTTATTTTTTTTTAAGTCCCCCCTTTGGGTGACTGTAGACCATGTACAGTGATGTCATTTAACCCCTTCATTTAACCGATTTTCCTTTTTTGCGTTTTCGTTTTTTCCCTCCCCTTCTTCCAAGAGCCATCACTTTTTTTTTCTTTTTGCACTCAATATGGCCATGTGAGGTCTTGTTTTTTGCGGGACGAGTTGTACTTTTGAATGACACTAATCATCCTGCCACATATTGTACTGGAAAATGGGAAAACAAAAATCAATTGCAATTGCACGATTGTTTTGGGGTATTTTATTCACCCTGTTCACTATATGGTAAAATTGACCAGAGAATATCATTCCCCAGGTCAGTACGAGTTTGTAGATAACATACATTGATAGTTTTTTTTTTTTTGTTAAATGGTGAAAAAAAAATCAGAATTAAAACAAAATTGTAAAAAAAAATAAAAAATTAATAAAAAAATAAATAAAATAAAATAAAAAAATTAGTAGGGAATATTATTCCCCAGGTCAGTACAAGTTTGTAGATACCAAGCATGTATAGTTTTTGTTTTTGTTAAGTGGTGAAAAAAAAATCAGGATTTAAAAAAAAACAAAACAAATTATAGTAATAAAAAAAATAAAAAAATAAAATAAAATAAAAAAATGACCAGGGAATATGATTCCCCAGGTCAGTACGAGTTCATAGATACCAAACATGTACAAAAATTCAGGATTTAAAAAAAATAAATAAAAAATAAATAAATAAAAAATAAATAAATAAATAAAATAAAATAAAAAAATAAAAATTTAATAATAATAATAATAATAATAAAAAAAATAAAGAGAATTGCGCTTTTGTCACCATTTTCCAAGACTCGTATTGTTCTCATTTTTTGGGA
The DNA here is from genome assembly GCF_048569485.1 of Anomaloglossus baeobatrachus. Classification (NCBI taxonomy): domain Eukaryota; kingdom Metazoa; phylum Chordata; class Amphibia; order Anura; family Aromobatidae; genus Anomaloglossus; species Anomaloglossus baeobatrachus. The sequence goes on along the minus strand of NC_134362.1, from coordinate 184,061,053 downwards.
TCTGGGGCTCAGTGACGTCTCATTTTTTGCGTCTTGAGCTGACATTTTTATGTATACCGTTTTTGGATAGATGCAATATTTTGATCGCTTGTTATTGCATTTTCTTGCAACCAAAAAAACATAATTCTGGCTTTTTTTATTTTGATTCTCACTACGCCGTGTACCGATCGGATTAAATAATTTTATATTTTGATAGATCGGGCATTTATGAAGGCGGAGATACCAAATATGTTTTTTTTTTTAAATGGTTTTATTCAATGGAGCAAAAAAAGTTTCAAAATATAAAAAAATAGAAAAAAACCCATAAAAGTTCAAAAAGATTTCAACTTAACTTTTTTTTATATTTTAAACACTTTTTTTAAATTTTTTTTATTGTTTTTTACTAGCCCCCTTAGGGGACTTGATGTGATTTTCTGATTGTGCTGTACAGTATATTCAGTAAAAATGCCGGCAATCACAGGAACTACGTCATGACAGTGACAGGGGTCATCAGCTGACCCCCCCCCCCCCCGGCAGTCATGAAAACCCATCGATGCCCCGCGATCATGTCATGGGGCCGCTAATGGGAGCCAGTAATAATGCTATCCCACCAGTGCGCTTTAAATCCAGTCGCGAAGAGGTTAACCCCTTCACAACCCAGGACGTATATATACGTCCTTGGCTTTGTCTATCCCTTTAATGCAGATTCGCATTACAGGGACAATATCTGACGCAGAACATACCTTTTTAGGGACATTGCCTCCTCCCCGCTGCCACCATTTCATTTTTGTACTTTTGTTTTTTTCCTCCCCTTCTAGAGCCATGCCATAATTTTATTTTTCCATCACTATAGCCGTACGAAGATTTATTTGGGCGGAACAAGATGTAGTTTTGAATCAGGAAATTTTTTTTTAGTTACCGTACTTGCTGAAAAGAAAAAAAAAGAAAAAAAGAAATAAAAATAATAATAAAAATATAATAAAAAAATAAAAATAAAATAAAAAAATAATAATAATAAAAATAAAGAAATAAAAGTGCCACTTAGCCATTATTTTTGGGGTGTGCTTTTTTTCCTTAATTCATTGTGCAATAAAATGACCTCCGAAAACTTTTATGATTTAAAAAAAAAATAAAAAAAAATACTTTCTGAAACCATTTTCTGAGAACCTTTTTTTCAAATTTTTTTATTATTTTTTTTTATTTTCATTTTTACTGATGATATAGTGGTAGCTCTGGTTGCTGCTTTTAGAGGCAATGATGGCTGTATAATACAGCCGGCAGCTAGCCCAGTAAGCTCTGATAAGGATTTATACTACCTGGTATGTGGGGTATTTTGGGCTCACCATACCCCTCTTTTTTCTCTTAGATTTTTGTTTTAGCACTACAGGAATTAGTTTGGCTTCGGGACCCCCGGGTGCATATAGTCAAATAGATCCCATCCTGAAATACACAATTATGTGTCCAAATGACTTCCCGTGTAACATCATCCCATATAAATAGATTTCCTTTCAGTACAAGCTCCATGATAGTAAGATTATAGATTAGGGGTGGGAAATTCATTTTCCTGACGGGCCACATGACACCGTGGCTAGTGTAGAGGCCGAACCAATAGGCTGACATTTATTCATATTAATATTAACATATTAATTCTAATTATTTTACATTATTCAGTATGCTGACATCCCACTATATACAAGATGAGCCCTCACACAGCCCCCTATATACAGTATGAGCCCCCACATAGCTTCCTATATACAGTATGAGCCCTCACATAGCCTCCACTAAATAGTATGAGCCCCACAGAGTACTTCTATATACAGTATGAGCCCCCACATAGACTCCTATATACAGTATGTGTGCCGCCCCCACGCCTGTAGCAGCCGGGCTGCTCGGGTCCGGACCCGCTGTGTGGCTCGAGGGATCCTGCGGACCCGGGGGTCACGCGGACACACCAAATGAAAAGGGGGACGTAGTTGTACAGGCTTGGCCGTACTCAGTTTGTGACACCACGCACGGTGTGTGGTGAAAGTGTAAGGGGTAGTCGGACCCCTGGTAGTGAAGGAGCTGTTTATCCCCCCCTGAAGACGCCACAGTAGTATGGTGGCAAATTGTAAATGTTAATGGTAAAATGTTACCTGTCATAAACTGTTTCCCCACTAGGTGCCAGTGTAGAGCAGTGGTTCCCCTGGTAACAGTGGCAGGGAATGAAGGGGCAGGGCCTACCTAGGTGGGGAAGGAAGGGTTCTGAATGCAGTGTGCAGTGAGATGTGACTGGAGAAAGAAGTCTGAGGTGACGGGGCAGAAAGTGGAAGTGGTGCTGCAGTGGCAGAAGAAGTGGAAGAGTCAAGACTAGTCCCAAAGCCGGTAGTGTGTACTACAGTGCAGTGCAGCTATCAGGGGGATAACAAGTGGCCCCTGCAGGCGAAGGGTAGTGCCCTGACAAAGAAGTGAAGGTAAATGGGAACGCCCGTAGAAAGCAAGAGAAGCAGTTCCCCGGCAAAGAAGTGGAGAGGTGAGAACTTATCCGGAGCCGGTAGTTTGTGCTAGATCTGCCCTACAGTGAAACAGGGTTCAGTGTGCAGCTACTAGGGGGTTAACGCATGTCCCCTGCAGGCAAGGGAAAGTTACCGGGGGAAGAGGAAACCGTCAGCAAGAAGTTTAACCTGTAAACCAAAGTGACTTGATGCTGAAAGGTGTAAAGAAGAGTGGAAGCTGTGTTCAATAAAATGTTTCTTGGTTCATCAACTGCCTGTCTGTGGCTCTTTACTGGGAGTGGTGAAGAGGCCTGTGAGCCGAGAGAAAAGGGTGTTACCAAGAAGCAAATGGCCCACATGGAAGCGTCCCTGCCACCTACACTCTGCCCCACAAACAACACCTCCGTTTTAACAGTGACGGCCGGGCCGGGAGTCAGCCTGCCGCCCCCTGGGCGGGAGACTGCGACTACAACCCCTGAGGCGCCCCCTGCCCCCGTTACAAACTGGCGTAGTCGGCAGGATCAAGCCTGCATGCAAGAAACCCTGACCAGAGACTGTGAGGAAGATCAAGTGGTGCCTGATGTGCTGAACGGGCCACAAGATGGTGGCAAGATGGCGGCCGTCCTCATGGACTCAGTGGAGGCGCGAAAAGTTGGCGCCAAACGAAAAGCACTGGGCTGGCCTGGGAGGAAGAAGCCCGGAGTGCGCCGCCCAAAGAGGGGAGGTACTTGCCCCAAGAAGCTGCAGAGGTCTAGAGACGTGGGCGGCGCTGCAAGAAAGAAAAGGCGTCGCCAACGCTATGCAGACCTGGTGGGTGAAACCGGGGGCGGAGTGTGTGCTAAAGCGGGAAAAGAAGAACCGCCTCCACCTTCCCCAGCGCCATTGCAATCCCAGCAGCAGAAGCAACAGTTCCAGTTACCTGTGCTACACAAAATGGAGGCCAGGACAGACAAGCAAGCCGTAGCGGGCGCGCTGGTGCCCGTAGGACGCGGAAGAGGACGTCCGATGGAGAGCTCGGTGGGAGAGTTACCCACCATCACGTTGCCAGCAAACATGATACCGGCCGTGACTGGAGTCTCGGAGAAACCAGCGAAGGTCACGTTTTTTACCTCATGGGATGCCGTTACCAGGGAAACGACGACGGAAGTCCGGGCCACCTACAAGTCCCGTCTGACTCTGGGGAGCGGGCCACCAGGAGCATCCGTACAGATTCCGGAGGCGCCCGCGTCTGTTAAGGTAGGCCCTCTGCCCCCCTCAGGAGTTAAGGCCCTGTACTGGCAAGATATCCCAGAACCAGAGGTAATCGTCCGGAAGAGAGTGATTTGTTTGCCGTTGAAAACCGGTACTGTTGAAAGCCGGTGAATGTTTCCAGTTACAGTAACGTTAAAAGTACTGAACCCGGGAGGAGCTTAATGCAGAACTGTGCGTGGACTCCTTCCGTGACTGTTAAGAAGGAATCTTGTTGTCTTGTTGTTTTCTGCCCACCCAAAGACCGGGAGCGCTTAGAAATAGCCTCCGGGCAGAAGGTCAGCTAAGACCGGGAGCGCCTGAGGAGGGCCTCCGGGCAGATGTGCGACTAAGATCGGGAGCTTCCCTGGAGGGACTCCGGGCACCAAACTTGTGTGCCAGTCTGTGTGTTTTCCTACATGTGTTGTTTTGCAGGTACGAACCTCGCCAGGAGGCTGAGGTTAAAGAGGGGAGGAATGTAAGGGGTAGTCGGACCCCTGGTAGTGAAGGAGCTGTTTTTCCCCCCCTGAAGACGCCACAGTAGTATGGTGGCAAATTGTAAATGTTAATGGTAAAATGTTACCTGTCATAAACTGTTTCGCCACTAGGTGCCAGTGTAGAGCAGTGGTTCCCCTGGTAACAGTGGCAGGGAATGAAGGGGCAGGGCCTACCTAGGTGGGGAAGGAAGGGTTCTGAATGCAGTGTGCAGTGAGATGTGACTGGAGAAAGAAGTCTGAGGTGACGGGGCAGAAAGTGGAAGTGGTGCTGCAGTGGCAGAAGAAGTGGAAGAGTCAAGACTAGTCCCAAAGCCGGTAGTGTGTACTACAGTGCAGTGCAGCTATCAGGGGGATAACAAGTGGCCCCTGCAGGCGAAGGGTAGTGCCCTGACAAAGAAGTGAAGGTAAATGGGAACGCCCGTAGAAAGCAAGAGAAGCAGTTCCCCGGCAAAGAAGTGGAAAGGTGAGAACTTATCCGGAGCCGGTAGTTTGTGCTAGATCTGCCCTACAGTGAAACAGGGTTCAGTGTGCAGCTACTAGGGGGTTAACGCATGTCCCCTGCAGGCAAGGGAAAGTTACCGGGGGAAGAGGAAACCGTCAGCAAGAAGTTTAACCTGTAAACCAAAGTGACTTGATGCTGAAAGGTGTAAAGAAGAGTGGAAGCGGTGTTCAATAAAATGTTTCTTGGTTCATCAACTGCCTGTCTGTGGCTCTTTACTGGGAGTGGTGAAGAGGCCTGTGAGCCGAGAGAAAAGGGTGTTACCAAGAAGCAAATGGCCCACATGGAAGCGTCCCTGCCACCTACACTCTGCCCCACAAACAACACCTCCGTTTTAACAGTGACGGCCGGGCCGGGGGTCAGCCTGCCGCCCCCTGGGCGGGAGACCGCGACTACAACCCCTGAGGCGCCCCCTGCCCCCGTTACAAAAGGTGGCACCACCGCTGCTGTTATGGGACACCCCGGGGGAGATGTAATGGCAGCTGGATGTTAACCCCTCCGTGGGTAGGGATGGTTGCCCTGGGGCCCAGTGGCTCTGTGCAGGGAATGGCAATGGCAGGGGCCTGTGCACCCGGACGTACCCGGGGATGTTAGGTTACTCACAGTTGAATAAATCACACAAGTCTTTTGGTAAACCAAGGTGCTGGTGGCCGGCCGCCGCAGCCGGTTGTACTCTGGTCCCCCACCCAGGCTGGTGGTCGCCGTCTTTTCCCTCTGCACTGTGTTTGCTTGTGTTGGACTTCCCGGTATGGAGCACAGGAGTCCGCTCCTGGCTTGTTGTGTACCCGAGGAGCCGTGCCCGCTGACGCTGACCCGTGGGATCTATGGGCCCTGGCGGCTGCCCTATCCCTCTCTGTGGGTGGTTGTCTGCTTTTGGGACTTTGGTTTGGACAGGACTTATAATCCTGCCCTCAATCGGTTGATTAGCTAGGCCGTTGTTTCCGGTCCTGGCTTCAGGGTCTGAGTACCCCCTCTGTGCACAGTTTCCGGTCGGGTCTCCAGTGTCGGTATCGGCGGGCTCCAACCCTGTCCCGGTCCACCTCAGATCTGCCGAGCTGTCTTCCCGTCTCCTGCTGATGGAGACCACCATCTGCCACCTAGCCTAGGTACCAGGGCTCCGACCCTGGCACCTGTCAACTTGAGCTTCACCTCTGCTGGAGCTACACCTATCCCCAGCCTCCACTCCTCTCAACTTGTACTACAGACTTCAACTACTGTTTTTCCCACCCCGGGCTGTCTAGACCCCTAGGTGGGCGTTTCCTAACCACCTGGTCCCGCCCACTGGCGTGCCTGTCTTGCCCTGAGGGGGGTGGCTAGGGTTTCAGGTCGGCTGTATGTAACCTAGGTGAGGGAAGGTGTTATGCGGGGGCCTATGTGTGACTACCTGCAGTGTCAGGGCGTCACATATGAGCCCCACAGAGTACCTCTATATACAGTATGAGCCCCCACATAGCCTCCTATATATAGTATGAGCCCCACAGAGCACCTCTATATACAGTATGATCCCTCACATAGCCTCCTATATACCTTATGAGCCCCCCACACAGCATCTCTATATACTGCATAAGCCCCCAAATATTCTCCTATATTCAGTATGAGCCTACACACAGACCCTCTATATACAGTATGAGCCCACACATAATGCCCTATAAATAGTATGAGCCTCCACACAACCTCCTACTGTATAGTATAACCTCCACACAAATTCCTATACACAGTATGAAGGCCCACATAGCCTCCTTTGTACAGTATGAGCACCCACATAGCCTCCTATATACAGTATGAGCCCCCACATGACCTCCTTTATACAGTATGAGCCCACACATGGTCCCTCTATATACAGCATGAGCTCCCACATAGCCCCTGTATAGAGTATGAGCCCTTACATAGCTCTTATATACAGTATATAAGTGCACACCGGCTCCTAGACACAATTTGAGCCCCCACAAAGCCCCCTACATGCAGTATAAGCCCTTACATAGCCCCTATATGCAGTATGAGCTCTCACACAGTCCCTCTATATACAGTGTGAGCCCCCACACAGTCCCTCTATATACAGTGTGAGCCCCCACACAGGCCCCCTATATACAGTGTGAGCCTCCACATAGGCCCTCTATATATGTCTGGTCTAGAATGACGTCTGCAGTCATTCTATGTGTCTGCAGGCTTGTGAATCTCCCCAGCGCACACACTTTAAAGTGGTGAACAACTCATTTAAAGGGGGTTTTCCGAAATGTAACTAAAATGCCTGGTAGTCACTCTGCAGACTACTGAACTGGCATCACTTCACCACACTTAGCCCTCCCCCCCCCCAACCAATCTACTGGCATCTATATCCAGTTGGGGTGTCATATAACCCCTGCAGCCTAAGGAATAGCTGGGGGTTAGATACTACAAGGTTGGATAAAAGCAAAGTTAACTGGGTTCACAGAGAAATCTGTCACCAGGATAAACAGAACTGGGAAGGAAAAGCAATATAACAGGATGCTGGGAGTTTAAATATGGTGTGGTGCTGTTCTATTGGACACAGCATGGATCTGAGTCAACTGGGTTCACAAAGAAGTCTGTCACCAGGATAAACAGAACTGGAGAGGAAAAGCAAAATAACAGGATGCTGGGAGTTTAAATATGACGTGGTGCTGTTCTATTGGACACAGCATGGATCTGAGTCAACTGGGTTTACAGAGAAGTCTGTCACCAGGATAAACAGAACTGGAGAGGAAAAGCAAAATAACAGGATGCTGGGAGTTTAAATATGACGTGGTGCTGTCCTATTGGACACAGCATGGATCTGAGTCAACTGGGTTTACAGAGAAGTCTGTCATTGGAATAAACAGAACTGGGCAGGAAAAGAAAAATAACAGGATGCTGGGAGTTTAAATATGGTGTGGTGCTGTCCCATTGGACATAGCAGGGATCTGAGTCAATTCGGTTCACAGAGAAGTCTGTCATTGAGATAAACAGAAATGGGGAGGAAAAGCAAAATAACAGGATTCTGGGAGTTTAAATATGGTGTGGTTCTGTCCCATTGGATATAGCATGGTTCTGAGTCAACTGGGTTCACAGAGAAGTCTGTCATTGGGATAAACAGAACTGGAGAGGAAAAGCAAAATAACAGGATGCTGGGAGTTTAAATATGGTGTGGTGCACTTCTATTAGCCACAGCAGGGATCTGATGCTCCTGCAGAGCTGGTAGGCAGCACATACGAACCCCATTCTGATCACAGGTCCCAGTCACACCAGTATCGCTATTTGAATTGCTTGGCCGTGACGTCTCCTCCATCACCAGCGCCACCCACAGGTTGACAGAGGCATATGGAGCAGATCCGGGTCGGACCTGCTTTATGGCATCATATAGTGTAAGGCAAAAGGCAAGGATTATATCCTACTGTCCTCCCTAAAATTAATCCCCCCCCCCACACGTACAAACCCCCTTCCCCCCCCAAGACTGTATGGGCTGTATTCACACTGTAAATGGCTTCTGCACTCGCTGGCAGTTTATACCTGGAAGATCCCTGTGGCAATAAAAGCATTAAAGGGAAGGAATATGGAAACCTACAATGTCATATTTTATTAAACAAAAGTAAGAGCATGTTTTATTCACCGCGGCACCCGGAGATCCGCATGAAAGGGGCGACGTTTCCTTAAATCCATGCAACGTAAATTATTAATCCGTGTTGTCTGGAGACCATTTTTACGAGGTGCAAGCGGCTGACATGGAACAAGTCTCCATCACTGACACCAACATCGCCGGATGCGTTCAGGGACTGATTTTTCCGGCGCTGAGGTTGTCACTTTGATATTTGCCGTAGTATCACATTATGGTATCCAATCAGTGATCTTACATGGGACTGCCTCTAACCCTATTAAATGTAACATGATATAACATTGTAAAATACAAAGAAGCCCGAATGAGCGAATGTAACACCTAACAATGGCCACCTGCTGATTACATCAAGATGTATTATTTTATCTTTTAACTAACTGTAGTACCAGGCATTGCCCGAGATAGTAATAGTGTCTCTCTGTCTCTCTATCTCTATCTTTCTCTGTTTCTATCTCTGTCTCTCTCTATGTCTCTCTCTCTATGTCTCTCTCTGTCTCTCTCTATCTCTGTCTATCTCTGTTTCTATCTCTGTCTGTCTCTCCCTGTCTATTTCTGTCTGTCTCTGTCTCTCCATTAACATCTTATTACCTCACATATAAGCCTCTTATACTATGAATGTCCTCCGTTGCCTATAGCAACCAATCACAGCTCCTATTAATGACCTGTAGCTCCCAGCTCCATTCACTTTAATGTAAGCAGGTTTTTTGGGGAATAATTGTAAAGCGCATGGTTAAATTTTCCCCTCAAAACAGGCTATGATGTTCCCTGAATCACATGAGGCGTCTGTGCAAAATTTTGTAATTGTAAATGTGACAAATGTGGCGCCCCTGACCTGGTCAGGCACCACTGAGTACTGCATCCATGCTGGGGACAGTACAAAACAGGTAATCCAGAAGGCTGACCGAGGTGTGACTACACAGGCGCATAGTGATCAGGTCTCACACATGTACCTTTGAGAGGACCCCTGGGGATCCCAGGAGGGGGCGAAGCCGGTGCGAAGCCTCCATCTTCACTCAAGGGGTGTGGTAGAGAGCCTGGTTGCTAGGTGGCGTAGGCAAGAACAGGAGAGGAGGGAACAGTGAGCCGGTTTAGTGTGCAGTCCAGGGAGAGCAGACGTCAGGAGCAGACCCCTGGGGCTGTGACAGTCTAACAGCGCCCGCGCAGTGACTACCGACGGGGGAGAACGGTCACCTGGTAGTGCTGCCCGAACCCCACACACAGCTAGAGAGAGAGCAGCGTAGTGGAAAGTACGGAGACTGTCAGGGAGTACCAGGCCCAAACGGGCGGCAGATCCCGGTGCGGGGATAGATCCACCTTTCCTTGCTAAACCTGCCGGTGTGGGGCCCTCAAAGCCCACGCCACAACACCCCAAAGGCCGCAGCCACGTAGCCACAGTTAGGGCCCATAGTTCACAGGAGGCAAGCAGCTGGAGTGATCTGGTCCAGGCGACAAGCAAACGGCAAACAAACGAGGGGAGCAGCTACTTCCCTGGGTGACCCCCATAGGGACTAAAAGTCGGGGTTACCACAAACCACAGAAGGGCTAAGGAAGGCGAGTCGGTAGCCACCCTCATCAGTCAGCCTGAAGGACAACTGGTTCCAGCCTGGTTCATCCCAGCTACGCCCGGGTTACTCACCCTGCCATCTTCAGTGAGTAAAACCCCTGAAAGACATTCTGCTTGTGTTGAGTTATTCTGCGCCTTGTGGTTCTACACACCTACACAGGGCCCTGGGGCTTGCCTCACTCTCAGGAGGCTATTACAACTGACTGCACCCACCATCAGCCCCAGGCATCCCTTAATCTGCAGTGGCGGTCCCCACTGACCGCAATTCTGAGAGTGGCGTCACGACAATCCTAAATAGAAGATCTCCTACCTGTGACAGGATCCAGCTGCGTGGAGTCCCTGAAGGTAATGCACCGACACAACACTGGAGGGGCTTCACATCTGGCGTCACGAACAGGATAAGGACTAGACCTGTCCAGACAGGTGACCATGTGCCTGGGCGGTCCGCTTGGAAAATTGGAAGCGCCGCCATATTGCCACCATGAAAAGCGCGCTGAAAAACAACAGCAGCCCGCGCTGGGAGAAGTTACCGCCCACGAAGAGGTGTGGCTACCCAGAGATCCCCTGCAGAGTCCTGTCCTCGCAAGTGATGAGAGCGGAGGCGTTCAGAGACGTCGGGACAGAAAGGGAGCCAGAAGCCTGCTGCTGGAAGAGGCAGAGCAGAAACTGAAGAGCCTGCAACTGGAGGCAGCGACGAGTCCGCTGCTGGGAAATCGTGCAGAAGAAGGTGCAGAGGAAATGGCGTCTGAACGCAGAGACCCAGAGCCAGGCTCCGCTGCCTGGTGGTATCAGGAACTTGCCCAGTTCTGCGACCAACTGGAGGCCAGAGTCATACGACAGATCAGCGAGGAACGCACGGCGCTTCTGGAGATGGCTGCCGCGGTGCAGGCCTATGAGGAAAAAGCTGCGCGACGAGTGCCAGACCGAGCGGCGACGACTCAGACCCCGATGGTGCCACCGATGGGTGAGTCCAGTGTTGCCCCTGCGAGCGCGAGTGCCCCGACCCCTGCTGCCACGCCCGCGGTCCCTGAAGAGGCGCCCGGCGCGGCGACGCTGGACCAGGCCGCAGCAGCGATGCCCTGCCCGGCCCGCCAAGCCCAGGCCGCCGCAGCGATGCCTTGCCCGGCCCGCAAAGATCCGGCTGCCACCGCGACCCTCATCCATGCCGCGGGTGTGAAGCTGACCCAGGCCGCCGCCTTGCTAGGCCCGGCCCGCCAAGACCCCACCGCAGCAGCGACGCTCATCCACGCCGCAGGCGAGGTGCTGAACCAGGCCGCAGCCACGCCAGGTGCGGCCCGCCAAGCCCAGATCGCTGCAGAGACGCCCAGCCCAGCCTGCACAGATCCCATCGCAGCTGCGACGCCAATTCAGGCCGCCGCAGCGATGCCTTGCCCGGCCCGCCAAGACCAGGCCGCCGCCATGTCAGGCGCGGCCCGCCAAGACAAGAATGTACCACTGTTTACCCCGGCCTGCAAGGCCAGAGCAGACACCGCTCCCCAGTCTAAGGAAGTCCCTGCTAGGAAGTCCCTGATAGGAGAGGACCCCGAATACTGGAAGCTGAAGGCTGACCTAGAGGCCCAGTTCCCACAGGAGATGGTGGATCGGTATCTGCTCCCTCCGCACACCCCCAAGGCGACTTCTGCAGCAACCACGCCAAAGAGTCCCCCGCCCGGGCCTGCTGATGACCACCCATCCCCGGCGCTGCCACAACAGGAGTGCTTAGAAGAACTAAGGGGGAGAGAAGGCCAGGAAGCTGAGGAGCTGACCCCGGAGCCATCAGCAGGGGATCCATGCCCAGAGCCATCAGCAGTGGATCCATGCCCCGCGCCAGAGGTATTCCCGCTGGGATGAAGAGAGCCCGACACCCTCTGCTGAAGGAGATCTGTCCAGGTACCTCACCTGGGAGCCTGCAAACAGTGAAGCCGCAACCCAGCAGAACCCAGCCCGCAAGACACGGCGCCGTAGCAGAACAAGGTTTTCCCCTGCACCGCAGTCTCCAGAGCAGAAAGACGAAGTAACAGCCAGAGACTTGGAAGAGAAACGGTTCTTGAGAAGGGCCAAATCCCAGGTCAGAGGCCCACTTTGTCGTGGAGTTGTGGAAGATTTCAGCTTGAAGAGTGGATATGGTTTCATAGTTGCTCCTGGTATGAAGGAAGGCATCTTTGTTAACAGAAGAGACGTTAGAGCCCATTTGCCCAGAGGACATCCAGGAAGGAACCTACGGACAGGAGATTCAGTGGAATTCACCATGCACCAAGGAGAAAGAGGATGGTATGCACTGGATGTTACACCATGTCCCAGAAATCCCTACAGTGAACCTGCTGTCTCAACAG